>NC_072736.1:115971475-116271475 GCF_026930045.1 Uloborus diversus
ACTCCTCATTTTCCTTTTTTTTTCATTCCAAATGTGAAAGTTGTTGAAATATAATGACACCTTAGAGCGCTGTTTCATCATGTGAATATAGAAAAAAAGAGAAAACTTCTGACGATTAAAGAAAAGCTGAAGATTATGTGCTTGAACAAATGCGTCGAAGGTACCAGGATAATAACGTATGAGTGAAACTTCCATATGTGCAATTAAAAGTCAAGAAAGGGAAGTCCGTAAAAAATTACTGAGTAGTATCTAAGCAAAATGCCAAAATTATGAAAATGGAAACTGTTCCTGTATTGTGAATTTAAGAAACCAGGAAGAAGGGTGTTGCCATTTATGGAAACGTTATGAAAGAACTTGTGAAGCAATTATATTGGGTATTTAAAAAAATATAAGTCTAAGGCTTTGATCACGCAGCATAAATCATCATCATCTTCACTTTTTTAAGTTATCACTACTGGATCCACTGTTCACCACCTAGAGTGCATTTGTTTTTCTTACGACATACTGAACGTACGTATCGTACTGCTTTAATTTTTGTCTTTTTTCCCCATTAATCATTGATTTTGTGCATCGTTGCAGTATTTTTTGTTGAACAAAACGTTTTTTTTTAAATTTAAAATTCAGTTTTTTATGTAAGAAACAGTACTGTATAAATACGAAATGGTTTTCCACAGTTTGAGGTGGTGTTTAAAAGTGTCTAAATAATTCGGTATGCTTTTAAAAGTTTTTACACATACCCTTTTCCACAACGGGAATTTTCGATTTACGCGAAGGGTCTTGGAACACATCCCTCGCGTAAGTCGGGACTCGACTGTATTTAAAAGTTAAAAGTTAGTGTTATACAGAGAAATAGCCGAAGACAGACAATTTTTCGTAAAAGTTTCATAAAAACAAAGTAAAAACTTATTACGGTGATTATCATACATTTTTTAATATTGTATTGAACAAAAATGAATTTCCTTCCTTTAAAATTCTCGTTGCATCAAAACCGAGTAGTATTTAAAATCAAGTTTTGTACCGTGTAATATCAAAACCGTGTAATTATAATCGAGAATTTGGTACCGTGTAATATCGAAACCGTGTTGTAGAAGTACCGTGTTATACGAGGGACGCCTGTATTCATTATTATTGCTGTATGTAAATGTTTTAATTATTCATCTCTCTTTGAATTCCAGCGGAATAAAAAATTCTAAAGGATGTGTTAACTGTATTGCAAGTATCGACGTATTTTGACGTTGAATTAACACAAAACATTGATCTAACAATTGGTCGCAACAACAAACGAACCAGAATGTTTTCAGGAATTCTCAGGGGATTAAGCTATCAAACCTTGCTATGAGGTACGCATAAATTGTTTTCGGGATATTTAGAGCACTTATAATAATGAATATTAACTAATCAATTTATAGATAAAACGTCATAATGTAAAATTTTAGATTTACTCTCCCTAGTTTCTGATTTTCCTATTATAATATTACAATAATCTTACATAAGAGAAGTTTTTTGTTTGATATTTAATTTAAAAAAATTTAACTTATAATAAAGCAGTATTAACTCTACGTTTACAATATTTTTTTATTATGGGCGTCTCATTCATTTTATTTTTTTTACTTGTAGAACCGTGTAAAAATTTAAGAAAAAGAAGTCTATTTTTGATACGCTTCGGAGAAACCAGTAAATCTAAAAATGATTACATTGAAACAAATATTCTAGGCAAACCTAGAGTTAATGATTGCACCCCGAATCAATTTCATTTTGGCTTGTAAAAAATTTAAGAATGGTTGATTCGTACTTTGGGTCATTTTTGAGTGCTTTTGGGATACCTGCAAATTTTACTCATGATGGGTAAAAGGTTGATTTCAATATATCGATTGTAAAAGTCTGTTCTTTCGAGTCACACATGTTTGGAAGCTCAAGAAATCGTTCTTTTTTTTTCACTCCACTTTAATACTATAAGCGTATTACAGAATACTGCCAAGTTAAGGCCGGAATACATGCTTTGAATGTGTCCAAACTTACCTTACTTGAACTACAATCAAGAGACTGAATATTTGATGAAACGGCAGCAGCAGAAGGAATTAATGTATAACTAAGCATGTGCGAAATATAAGATTGCAAGAATTTAAAAAACGCCCCTCTCCCCTTTAATTCTATACGAAATATATTTTTTTATTGAAAAGTGAAGTCTTACGATTATTTTTTTACGACTAAAGTTAAAACTAAATTGTATGTCCATTATGTGTAGTTCAAAAGGAAAACTTTCTGATTGAGAAAGATGGCTGAAGCTGAAGGTAAAAAACAATTCGTTGTGTATTATTCAAGTTTAGTACAGAAAAATGTCATTTAACGATGGCTACATAGTGCATCCTTTACCCGTACCGGGGAAAACTGAAATGGGTTTGCTTTCAATAATGGAAAAATTCTTAATAAACATAAAGTAATTTCACAATTTTTGTCCCGTATTGCATCGTCTTCCAGTAATCTCATAGAGCTTGAACTAACCCGCATAATTTGTTAAAGGAGTTTGATTATATATTGAATTGTGCATAAATATTATTATTTTAGTTAAAAGAGGAGAAATAGTTCAAGTGTGATGAAAGATGCTTATTTTACAATCTTCAATAATTCTATATTCTTAACCCGCATGGCCAAAAATCGTAATTACTTGCATGCACTTTTACATGCACTAAGTAAATTGCTGAACTTGATAAAAGAAAATTTGAAAAAAAAAATGCGTATTATTTTTTGTAGCGTAGACGACATAGGTATTAAATGAAACGAAACAAGTAGAAGTCTGTATTTTAAGTTTAGTCGCGTTAGTTTAGCGGAAGCAGTTTATTAGATTTTTTTTAGTTGTAACAGCTATGCTTTCAGTTTTGCTTATTGATATTAGCTTCCCCAGTCTTCATAATATTGGTTATATATTTCGGTTAGCAGATGACGGTACTGAACAAAGGTTAAAAAAATAAATTCATATTTATTGCTTGTTTACCGAAAAATAAGACTAGAAATTCTGTCTAAAACTAAACGAACCTTTTTTTTTTTCATATACTAACATCTCCTTTCTAGAATTTGATCAATAGTCTATTATTTAGCTAAGACGGCAAATTGTGACAAACACATTTTTTTTTACATTTTAAGCTGATTTCTGAAATATATCGACACACAAAATCTTATGAAGATTTTTTTTTCACAAACTGTTAATTTTTTACTTAAAATGCGTTACATCATTTCGTTATAGCAAGCACAGAAACAAGCGGAACTTTCACCATATGGGTATTTTAATATAAAAAAGAATCATCTGTAGCTTTAAAACAAATAGCTTCATTTTTTGTAAAAATCCAATTTTGAATTCATTCTTGCAATAAATGTTTGCTGTAACTTGCAATCCCTGTCCTATTCCTCATTCTCAAGAAGTTATTTATTTCTTGCAGTTATTACCTACCTAAAGTCAAACAATCTTGCTGATTCCTTTTCCCTAGTTACTAAGCCAATCTATCTATAATTTGCTTTACAACTTGGGATCCTTTTCACAAGGAACTAAAAGCTTGCACCTCTCAACTAGATTATGTTCATTTAATCTAGCTTAAATACTTATCTTTCTTTCAAAACTTGTTGAAGTTATCTGAAGGAACTCATTTATTAACCTTATTAAGAGAAGACAAAGTGAAAGTATTCTTTAGATAACTTTGAAATAAGTAATGGCTTATCTGTAATTTATGCTTTAGGATGTTTTGGTAGCTTTGCGTTAAGCTAAAGCTTAGTAAAACATTTTATTTTATTTGCTACAACTCAATACTAAATTACATTGTATAGGATAAGGGAACTTTGAAAGATGTGGAGCACGTTTAACGATCAATAAAGAATATAATTTAATAGAGTTGTGAAGCTTAAATTTAATTATTGCCTCTGTTTTAAAGAACTAAATTCTTAGAGTTATTGATGATTTTATAGAAATACTAGGTTTAAAGCAGGAATGTGGAATCAGACTGAGTTAGGCAGGTTTTGGGGTAAAAGTAGACTGAGTTGCTAAAACACACATTGAATCAGACTACAGCTTTGGTGTTTCAAAATAAAGTTAATGGTCATTAAAAATAAACGAAGTAATTAATATACATCTACAATTATTTAGGTAATTGTACCAAAAGAATGTATTAAATAATAAGCTAGGTTGTATTTTTAGAATACTGTTTATAATAATTTAATAACAATACTGCTCATTGTCTTTACTGTAAACATTTTCCGCCAAAATAGTTTCGACATGTAGTTTGACAGTTAGCAGGTAGTTAGCAGCTGAGTTAGGCAGGTTTTAGGGTAAAAGTAGACTGAGTTGCTAACACACACATTGAAACCGACTGCAGCTTAGGCGTTTTGAAATAAAATTAATGCTCATTAAAAATAAACGAAGCAATTGATATACATCAACAATTATTTAGGTAAATTTCCAAAAGAGTGTATTAAATAATAAGTTGCGTTTTATTTTTAGAATTTAATAACAATACTGCTCATTGTCTTTACTGTAAAGATTTTCCGCCAAAATAGTTTCGACATGTAGGTTGCAGTATGATTTCTATATTTTTACTTGCAGTTTTTTAATGAAACAGTTTTTGAGTAATATTTACAAAGTATATATATATATATATATATATATATATATATATATATATATATATATATATATATATATATATATATATATATATATATTTTATTTTCTAATTTTGTTAAAATATAATTATAACATCACATGTAGGACAATTATACTATTTTCCCTACATTTGTAAATGTGTATAGTGAATTATATAGGGCTAGAAGTGAAATATTTTTTCACCTGGTAAAACTACTCTAGTTATGTGTTTTGTTAAGCCGATAGTCCGATGGGTAAAGTTTGTCTTCATAATTAACAACAATTCATTTTCTACTGTTTAGTTATGCGTTGGGATTTAATTATGTTGAATTTTTAAATCCAAGTATACATAAATTTCTCAAAAAGCAGCAGGTTCAACCTTAGATCAGAAATTAGTAACTGGAGAAGGCAAGTCAAATCCTTGCCTTAGGAAATGCTGAGGCAAAGATCTCAAGTCACATGGTTCATTTTCGACGAATAAAATACACGTTTTACATGAAACGAGTAGAAAAAACCTGATATCTTCCAGTACTTTACTTTAAATATATTACGTGGCTTGGTATTCCTGCTTCAATAATTGAAGGCTGCTTCACTCTCTCCATCTTTTATTCCCTCTCAATGTCTTCTACACGTTTTGTCTCTTTCGCACTGAATTGTATGGAAGTTTGAGATTCTTTTGATGGTTCTTACCTTTAAACAGAAAGTTTTACTATGCAATCTTTCTTCTATCTCCCCTCCTTTAATGTTAAATATTTTTGTGCTTGGTGTGGGTTGCTTAGTTAGCAAAATCATTGGCACATTAATGTGCTTTTCGTTCTTTCTTTACCTTTTGATGATTCAGTCTCTTTGCGCGATTCCTCAAGTCGTCAACTACTCCTTTTCAAAGAGAGGTAGAAAATTCTCCCGGATAAAACGTTTTCTTTTGTGAATTTTTATATGCTTATAAACAAATTTTACAATATTTTTAGAGCAAGGTCCATTACATTATATGAATTCTTTCTTTCGGGTACCTCCACATTCGTTTTCTGTCTCGCTTACATTGAAAAATTATAGCAAAATTTTCTGTCATATGTTTCCGCTTCTTTTTCTTTAATTCCAGACAGTCTTTTACATCCTCTCCTTGAAAATCTGGATTTCCTATAATCGTTCACTAGAATTTGGTGATGACTTTTTTTTTATTTTTAAAGTAAAATTAAATGTAAATACGAAAACGAAGAAACTATTTACGCAAAATTTGACATTAAAAGACAACTTAACTTTTAATGTCAAGATGACTTTAAAAGTTAAGTTGTGACTTAACTTTTTGACAAACATGACTTTAAGTAAATATTTAAAACTAAATTCAAAAACTAACTATCATCATTTATTCCCATTTACTAGTTAAAAAATGTTTTTTCCTTAAAGCTATTTGTATTTTCATAACTTTAAAAATAACTCTACTAACGAAACAACCAATTACAAACAAAAACAACAGTAGCGCTCATTCAGGTTCCTTCAATGATACTTTCGTGTAAAATGTCTTGAACGTAGCTTCACATGTGTGACATCAGTGAACATCTTAAAAGTGGTTACCATATTGATATTCTTTAAAATGTATTTTCAGAAATGTTTGTACATATTAAGGTCATTTTTCAGTTTGAAGTTTTAATTCGCAGCTTAGTATCAGTTTTAAAATTTACTTTTATTTCGTCATTACAAACAAAAACAACAGAAGCTATTATGCATCTTCATTCAATAATAGTTTCGTCTGAAATGTCTTGAACGCAGCGTCATCTGAGGAACATCAGTGATCACCTTATAAATTGTTTCCAAATTGATATTTTTTTAAAAATGTATTTTCTCAGAAATGTTTGCACATATTCAGGTCATTTACCAGTTAGCATCATTTGAAGTTTAATTCGCAGTTTGGTATCAGTTTTAAAATTTACTTTTATTTCGTCATCACAAACAAAAACAACAGTAGAGCTCATTTATTTTTATTCAATGATACTTTCTTGAGAAATATCTTTAACGCGGTGTCAGCAGTGGAACATCAGTGATTACTTTATAAATGGTTACTAAATATATATTCTAATTTAAGTTATCTTATAACTAATTACTATTATTATTGACATTTTTAAACGTATTTTCAGACATTTTTGTACATATTAAGGTTATGAATTTTAATACATATTTTTGTACATATTAAAGTTATCATCCTTTCAAGTTTTAATTTCGGTTTTGATATCAATTTTAAACCCTACTATTATTCCGTCCTGTGTGGTGCATGAATTTGCGATAACTTCAAGTTGTTATAAACTACTTGTATTGCTGTAAAATTCTTAAAGTAATGCACAAATGAAATATATACCCATTTTCTTTTAAAATTCTAAGAGCAGAAGTATCTGAATCATTATTATAATAAAGTAAGCCTGTTTTAAAATGAACACATTTTAACTGTCCGGTTAAGTGATCCGGGCAGTCGTCTTTGAAGCCCTGTCGGCGATCATAAGCCTAAAATACTGGAAAAGTAATCTTAGAAATATATTATTGTAACTTTACTTAGCAAACTCATTAGAAAAATCAGTTAAAAAATCAGTTAAAAAAGAAAATTTTTGTACAATGCGAATTGTCCTGTTTTCCGCGCAAGCGTTTTCTGTTCCTGTATTTTGTATTTTTACAGCACTCTTTTGATTATTATGTAAAAAATTCAGTTTTTTTCAGGCTAAAAGCATTTAAAAAGTTCTACCTTCCTTAACACTTTCTGTTTTAACATAATTATGTATTTTTCATTTCCACAATTTTACGTTTTGCTCTCTGTAAGTATCCTACTTTATTTTTATTTTATTTTTTTTAAATCCCTTGAACAAATACTGCATTTATTTGCAAATTTTTTTTTAGCATGAATTGCAAGACTTACACTTGTCTTTTAACTATCTGTATTTCTAAAGGATTTGCAAATTTGTGCTTCTTCTAACGTTGTTTGTCTTACTTTACAGTTCAGCACAAAGGTATTTATTTATCTTATTTCATTTATTATTTTTATACAAATTTTTTACAAAATAAAATCTTTTCGGTGCTCCTCCGCAACATCATACACTTAAAATGCTCAGATCTGTCATTTCAAGTTTTAAAACTATAATTTATATATACTTTGACAAAATGTAAATGATAAGTTCTGAGAACTCTTAAAAATACGAAGATGCTTATTGAAAAAATAAATACAGACTAGAAATAAATACTTCTTTAGTCGCGGTTGTTTGTAACTTTCTATAACTCTTTCGGTTTACTCTACTTTCTACTTATATTTAAAATCCCCCCTTTAAATACATCAAATGGTAAGGTTCAAACTAAAAAATGTGGGAGGAGGGTGTAGGAAATTTTAAATGTAGTCGGAAAGTAGGGGACACCGCTCTTTCATATCCCTTCTTACACCGAAGTAAAAGGATTTTTTTTTTGGTCGTAATAAAAACTCGGGCCACAAAACATACCATAATAGCTTAAAACAAATATTATAATATTAAATTTTTAAACTACTATGCGCATGCCTCTATTGTATAAAGTAACGTAAACTTTCTCTGCTTTAGTAAACAACTGACTACATATCCGAAAACATATTACAAATAGAAAGTATAGTTTTCTCTTATCCTCCATAAAATTGATAACACCTTTCAGGAGCAAAACTCATTCCATTATGTGCTGCATGAAGGCTTTCTCTTGAGTGTTTCATCAAGTTCCAACTCGACTGTCAAAACGCGACCCACAACAATCCATCTCCAGACCACCCATTAGCTTAACTGGGAAAGTTTTTGAAAATTAGTTTAACGTAGCCCCGGTTATGGCTGGGAAAACTTGGAGATTACTTTTCAGTATTTTGCCGCCAACGTCAATTCACGAAATTGTAAAACTTATGTTAAAACTATAAGAAGTATCGTGGTTTGATTTTGAACATTAAAATTTAGTTTATTCGTAATACTGATAAATATTATTATTCTGTTTACTGACTGAAAGGGAATTCAATTTGCGATTGGTGAAAAGCTTTTCTTTTTGCCGGGAAATTGGCAGTAAATATGAGCAATCTTTACTAAGTGTTAAAACCTCAATTGGCCATGCAAGGAAACATAGTGCTTCTAAGAAAATACTCATCGGGTTGACATCACATGCAAGAAAACCCAACATTATAAAACATGCCTTTGTCTGTTTTTAATCTAAATTTGATGCATCATAATTGCATTAAATGTTCTTATTATGGGGAAAATGGAATAAAAAATCAAATTGAACACTTAGGGAGTAATAGCATTACATTCTAAACTCTTTGGAGCAGTTGCGTGAAAAAATCATTTGAATAAATGTTACTTTTTTCAAACTTTTCAAACTTTTAATTTGTCCTAAAAATTCATACCTTTCTTCGAATGATTGTATTTTATTATTTTCAACAAAAGTAAAATTAAATGACATAAGCACAGGTTGGCAAATAGGAATTTACAAAAATTAAAGCGAAGTATCAAAAGGTTTGCTACTAGTAAGAACTCATTATGCTTTTATATTCGTAGTTCGTATTATGGAAAAAAAAAAAAAAAAAACGTGTTATTCTTACGTTTTTCTCTAATTAATATCTTGTATTATTTCTAAACTTGGCATTTCATCCTTCAATTTCCAATTTTAGAAAAAAAAAACCTTCGCTTTTTAAAGCGTTCCTTTTAAGTGGTTTTTCCTACATAACATCATTTAATATTGGGTAGTATTGACTTGGAGAAATTAATACGATATCAGACAAGTTGACATCCTTTTTTGCTGATTATCTTTGCACCAAATGCCGCAATTTTTATGACATTTGCTAGCATTATGAACCTCATAGATGACTCTAAAACTCACAGGCAATTTCAAGTGCATCCTTTCAAAGTGTCAATATGAACTGCATGAATCTCTAGACTGTACAAATCTAGCTTATCAGCATTGCGAAGGCTAATGAAAGTCTGATCACATCTCTTACACACTGGCAGGTTAGCCATGCCCCAACTATATTTACAGTAGCGGACAGAAATATTCTGCATTCATGCCAAACAGTAGAAAAGTGTGAAAATGTTTCATGCAGTTTTGTGTAAACAGTTAGCCTAATGATCTGTGGTATACAGATTAAACTGTATACCACAGCATCATAAAATTTTTACTACTTCAGTTGGCAGTACAAATTGCAAACTTCTTATGGCCACGTAAAAGTTCAAAAGCAAAAACGAGAGCTCTTAAAATCGAACTACATCAATGTACTTTGTCTGGTGCGTATATTTTTGGGGCAACTCTTTCGTTACTAATGCTCTTTTTGTCTAAGATTTTCTCAGATTCTAAAGTCCAGTTTTGCTGACTATTTTCGAATTAATTTATTTCTTTAAAAGAAGAAAATATGGAAGTAGATGAAATTGCAGTTGAAACGAAAGGATTTATCTTCTTTGGTGAGATTCCCCTGAAATTCTCAGGAAAGCGTTACTTTGATCCTATATCGAGCTAGTAAAAAACAGGTTTTTTTTTTTTTTTTTGTCTTTTTCAGTTCGTAAAAAAAGAGATTTTGTTTTGATAGGACATTTTTCGAAACTAACGAATATTTTGTGAACTTGAGTGTTCGTAAATTAGTATCGTTAGTAACTATGTAACGATAATTTAAAAAAAAAGTTCAATAGGTAATTTAAGGACGTATCCGTGGGACAGTTCTTAAAAAAGGATTTTAGAAGAATTAAATACGCTTTCAAAGGAACCTGAATGAATAAAATGATCTATCAAACTAAATACAAGCATATATTCAGTAAATAATCATTAATAACACAATAGGTTGGAATTAGTGTGCACATTTCAAAGTGTTCAGAACTTGAGACCTTTCTCCTTAAAAAAAACAGAACTACTCTCACGGGGTTAAGATTTATCATAGTTTTCTAATGATAAGCTTCAATATTTTTTGACAGAGAAACAATAAATTATATTTTTAATTCTGTAGAAAAAGCAAGCGTATTAACGGGAGCAAATAGCAATACATACGGGAGCAAGCAGTAATACGGGAGCAAATATTTACTACAAAATTTGTTATAAGAATGAACGAATGTACTGGATAAACAGAAATAAAAGAAAATAAATCAAATGGATCACAATCAGGAAATAATCTAATTTTTAATTTCAAAAATTATTTCGATAGATAATTTAATTTGCAGAATTCTTCTGTTTAAATAAATGTAAAATATTTGAAAACAATATCAGATTTTTTTTTTCATTTCTTCTTTTTTCAATACATCATACATTTCCTGGCAAAAAGATTTTTTTTTTTTTTGTAATAAACTTGTAACTTTTGTAATAACTTTTGTAACTTTGTATATCGAACTTATGTCTTAGAAATATAAGTGAATGTAAAAAACTAAGAAATGTTAATTACTTGCATACTTTTGTTTTCTACACTGATATTTGAAACCATTTTCTTACCCTCCCCCAACCAACACACTTTGATTGATAATGTCTTCAAAGTGCTAATTGAACAAAATATACTATGTCTTGGCCAGTTTTTCATTTATGAGGGAGATCGGGTGTAGTAATTATATGGTTAAGTTGATACAAGGTCTTTAATTTATGAGTGCTTATTTGCTTAGAACAAAGCTTCTGATGAAGAAACAAGCGACGCATGACGTATCATGATTTGACTTATATACGCGAGAAAACCTTACTTTTTCGTTTGAGAGTTATCCACAAAAAATATTTTTTTAGTGCTCAAAAGTAAATTATTATTGCGTTATTTTAACTGTCGTACTTGTGTGCCGAATTTTTGTGTTGCATTGCTGCGTTCTTGAATTGGAAGAATGATTTTACCTAACAGAAGATGCTATTGAAGCCCATTGACTCAGTACTAGCGCTTCGCGCTCCCACACAGCAGGCCCAATTTCCATTCCCGGGTAGGGCATGGTCGAATCAGTCGTTCACCCCTTCAGTGGGTGGAAAACAAAAGAGTATCAAGCGATAAAATGAGTATCCCCACCTAAAACCGGAACATCTGCCTAGCACCCCAGAGTCCTTAGTCTGGAAAACTTTGGTCTTCATGGGCTGTCGTGCCACTGGGTTTGGATTTGAAGATTCTATTATTCGCTGCTCCTTTTTCCCCATTCTTGAGTTAACGTAATATCGTAGTTTGGGATCACGTTGATAATAGCTATTAGGTTTAGCTAATACCCCGTAATTATTTAACGCATAATGTTTTTTTTTTTCCTTCTTCATTTGAAAACACTTAGAAATGACTAAAAAAAAAGTGAGAGTCATCTTCAAGACCAACTCTTAAAAAGTTCATTTTGTTGCGTATTGCGTCAGTAAGAAAAATTATGCATTTGTCTATTAACTTGACACACGTTGGTTATAAGTGATACATTTCGAAGAAATTTTTAGCACATTGACTGCCAACTACGAGATAACTCGTAGATTGCGTTATTTTCTAGGACGCCAACTGCGGGTTATCTCGTACTTGTTTTCTTGCCATTTTTGTGTCTACGATTCGACTCAGAATATATTAGTGCTAATATCAATATATGACTTCTGGAAAAAGAATAAAAAATGATGCTGACTTGCACAAACAGAAAAAAAGTTAAAAACGATAAAAAAAATATATAATTATGAAAATTAGTTCAAATGCAAGAAATGAAATAATATTTTATGCTTGTTAAACTTCTTTAAAAAATCTTCCACACGAAAGGCTGGCTTTTCTTCATTGGTTGGAAAGAAGTGACGCATTTCTTGCTTTTTTTTTTTTTTTTTTTTGCTTGACTATACGTAAAACATGGGCTTGTTGGACGCTGTTTTTTTTTTTTCGGCATGTGGTTTTATTTCTTATGATTTTTGATCATAGCGATTTAGTAGAATTAGAGTTTTTAATAATATAATGAGACATCAAATTGTCATTTTAGGCCAGATTTCTGAAAATTGCCGTGGCAGTCAACGTGTTAAACATTTTTTAAAAAAAAAACAACTAAAGTGTTGAAATAGTCTTTTGATAGAAAAAGTGATAGTATTGCATGAAATTTTGCCTAGAAATATTAAAAAAAAATTAGAATAATCAAACTATAAAATCTGTATAAACTAAACGACGGTCTCTGTGACTTAAAAAATTCCGCAATTACGCTTTCTGAATTTCCTTTTAAATATGCATTTAATATTTCATTAAATTAGACAAAACATGCATCTTAGTTACGTCTTACATCAGTTTGAATCTTTTTTTTTTCAATTAATTACAACTTTAAATTGCGATTTTAATGAGAAGTAATAAACTCGAATTTTTGTTGTGATCTTGAATGACGTAAACAGTTCATAAATGTTTGGCCAAAACTAATTCATAGTGACTAACGAATCAAATTACAAGCTGCATTTTAGATCAGCATACAGGAAGTTTGCAAACCTTTTATATTTTGAGAAAATAAATGTAAAACACATATTTGAAGTATAGTTAACGGTTTACACATAATCCATTGCCTTACAATCGAGATAAGCATGGCTTCAACCGTAAATTACGGACGAAGATTATCAGTAAGCGTAAATCTCATCAAAAACAACCCTGTTGTAAAAATTTCCCCGCCAAGAAAGCTTTTAACTTTTCCGCAAAAAAAAAGAAAACCTGCATTCTAAACCCAAAAACCCTCAGCCATAAAAAGTTATGATATCTAGTTTGCCGGCCAAGTAACTTTCAAACTCTCATCCTCCCTCTTCTCCTTTTTCATCATAGCTACTTCCATTAGAACCTCCTCCCACCTTCAACTCCTCAGAAATATGGATAGATCTTTTAAATTGTTTATCTTGTTTGGCGGGAAGCTTTTTGCACACCAAGCAACCGCTTCACTCTGAAAAGCTTCCCGCCAAACAAGATGAACAATTTAAAAGATCTATCCATATTTCTAAGGAGTTGAAGGTGGGAGGAGGTTCTAATGGAAGTAGCTATGATGAAAAAGGAGAAGAGGGAGGATGATAGTTTGGCACATACTTGGCGGGCAAACTAGATATCATAACTTTTTATGGCTGAGGGTTTTTGGATTTAGGATGCAGGTTTTCTTTTTATGCGGAAAAGTTAAAGGTTTTCGTGGCGGGGAAATTTTTACAACAGGGTTGTTTTTGATGAGATATCACATCTTTTTGCATTGATATTATTACTTTGTCTGTATTTTTAGAATTGAGAACTTCAAGTCAGAAAATTTTCAATTGAAACAACGCTGTTACGTGTTTTTAAGGAAAAATAATGGCTAACCTAATTTTACGTCAAGTTATTTTCTGACTATTAAGATTCTATGTTCATTTTGCGAGAATTGGCCGGTTTAAATTTTATTGCAATTCTTGTATCCTCTGTGTTGCAAAGAAGATAATAAAATACTATATTTTAACTTATATTGTTTTCGAGTATTTTACAACTTCGTAATAAATTCTATTACAGTTTCTTTATTTGACAGATTATTCAACATTTTCATGAAGGTTTCTTTAAATGAATTTACAGCTTGAGGGCTATTTTAATCTAGCTTTTCACTTTTTGTTTAATTACATTTTTTCTTAAATAGTGGATTATTTTACGTTTTATGGGATAATTTTAATTGTTAGGTGATTTATCTTTTTCTTGATAGAAGTCTTTGTCTTGTTTAATATCTTGTTTTGTTTAAAAGTTCATTTAAAAAACGAAATAACGCATGTTATCACCAAGCAAAAAAAAAAAAAATTAAGCCATTAAATATTTTGAATTTGAGTGTGTCAGAAGATCTATACAACTTTACTCGATGTCAAATCGCGGATATCCCAAATTTGCCATAGCGAATGCGCATGTTGCGCGCGGACTAAGCTCATTAAAAGTCTTCCTTAAATTAATTGCAAAATTTTTTTCAGCTAACAAATTACTGCAAAGCACGGATATCCACACACGTATTTCATATATTTTCAATTCATTATGTGTTGTTTGTGAAAAATCCATTAATTTAGAAAATAAGCAAACCAATAAAAAAGTGCTATTTTTCACTTTCAATTAAAAAGTTATATGTTCCGTATTCATATGCGTACAGTTTCATATAATTTGTCACGTAAAATATTGTAATGGTTTAACCTCAGTTTCGCGCCGACATTTAAAATTTCTTCCCTCCATAAATATATCAAAACTGAAAAACAGGGGGAAGGAAATTTTGTATCGGCAAAACTTTTTTTTTTGGGGGGGGGGGGGGGAGAGCAGCATTCTAATCTCATTCATTAATTTGTTTCTCTGCTTAAGTATAAACAAACAACATAGAATCTGAAAACAAAAAGCCCAGTGAGCTAAGTCTACGCGCATGCGCAGTCGCTGTGGCAAATTTGTGATATCCGCGATTTAACGTCTAGTTGCAACTGTTGGATATGTTTTGGTCTTGATTGAATTTCATTTCCTAAAACAACTTTGGAATAACTGTTAGATCTGTTCTAACCTTGCAATTGCAGTACGAGATAAACAAACCCTATGAGCTAAGAGTAAGTACATAAGAATTTAGGGAAAATTAGTAATTTTCAAACTTCAATTACTCCGGCCCATGATGCCCCTGGGGGTTGAATTTTTGTATATGTTCTCAATGGCCCCCCAAGAAATATATGTATACAAAAAAGCATTACCGTAGCCCCCCGGGGGCTGTGATAGAACCCCGGGAAGGTACAATTTGGGGGGTAAAAACAGGGGGGGATGGGGAGGGGGTCAAATAGCACAAAAGGCACATCAGTAGGGCATAAGGAATGTGTGTGCGAAATTTCAGCTTGATTCCTTTTTTCGTCTGAGCTGTAGTCCTGTCAAAGAAAGCGAAAACGTTTTTGAACAGCGATTTTGTAACTTTAATACCTCCTCCCCCTGATGGTCCAGGGGATTGTATTTTGGTTTACGGCGTCAGGGGCCACTAGAGATTGAGTGTACCAAAAATCAACTCCGGGGGTTTTCACGGAGGTGATATACAGAGGGGTGAAAAACTAAAAAAAACCAACTTGTTCTGTCGTGTAATCTTGTTCTTGGTCGCTTTTATTTTCTTTCGTCTTTGGCGGTGGATTTGCTTCTGTTGGCTGCTGACGTTTGGTTTCCTTGGCGGAGCGGGACGCTCCCGCGTCCCGTGATCCACAATATTCACAAAACCTGCCGGCAAACTATATTGACAACTGAGTTTTTTTCCCAAACATAATCACTCAACTAGGAAAAATCTCATTCCAGTTGCTGCCACTGATTTTTGTCTGATTTTATTTTAAATCAAAAATTTAAATACGTTATTGGAGTTTCACAGAACAACTTTAAATATCATTGAATTGAGAAGACATTGCATGCTAGTTTTTCAGGCCTCCCATCACATAGGTAACCTTAGTTGAATCAACTTCCTAACGGGCTGTTTTCAGGAAGTGTAACCAGGTAGAACAGTGAAGAAATCTCGAAGGAACGAGTATGCCTTTTATTTAAACATGGTGATGAAGATAGTGGTGTCAAAAATAAAAAGTTGATGATTAAAAGTTTTGGAAAAAAAATGCAAAAAAAGACAAAAATGGCTAGCAAAAAGGGTCAGACAGATACCTGAAAAGGAAAAACAAAATACCAATCAAGAGGGCAACCAAAGAAACTAGTTTAAGCAAGCAAAATTTTATGAAAGATATATATATATATATATCAGAAATTGTACTTGCATTTTTGCATTTCCTACGTAGTTTACAGAGTTTACAGAAGAAGCGACGAAGCATTGATTTTCTCGAAAATATTCCACGCACGTAGTTTTCTTGGGCAGTGATTTCGTACTTGAAAGCACACGTTGATTGAAAAGCCAAATATTGAAATGCAGTATCCGCCCCTATTCTGAATGAGATGACTTTTGCAGTTCTTTCACCCTGAAAAGAAGAGGAAGACTTCCGGTTTTCACCGTAAAAAGCCTCCCGGATGTTTAATGATTGGATTTGTTAAACCAAGGACTCTCATTCGTAAGATTTATGATAGCGGATGCGCGAGGTCAGGGCATACCTGGAAATTTAAAAGAGTCGTACTTTTTGTGTGTAAAAGGTATAGATAGTAAAGTTTAACAGAAAATTAAAGAACCGGTCTAATACAAACACACACACGCACGTATATATATATATATATATATATATATATATATATATATATATATATATATATATATATATAATATGTGCGTGTGTGTGTAGGGGAAGGTTGCCGTCAATGGACCAGTTCCATGACTGGACTGCAAAGATATTTCCCGTACCAGAGTTTGTACAGACGCGTAATCAGTTTTAGTGCCTTCCTTTGTCTGAAAACAGTTTCCTGTAAACCGTCAAGGTGCTAAAATTACTTCATCATAATTTTAAGCGTTCAGATAAGACTTCTAGCATTCTCTTACTAATTTTTGAGATATTCGTTTAGTTATAACATTCTTTGAATGTCACTGATCAATTAAACGAGAACATTTTTAAAGAAATCATTTTCTAGTACAGTTCTTCATACTTCAGGTTTAATCCTGATTCGTCACAGCAGTAACATCTACAAGAACATTCGACGCTATTGCTGTCGTTGAACCGCTAGGTGTTTTAATGAAAGGACCACCTGATAAAGAGGTCCATTCATGGAATATCACAAATACTGTAGTAATTTCGATTCAATTACGTTTGAAACTTGCTCAATTGTTTTTAAATAAATATGATAATGAAAAACGGTTTCTTAGTAGTTCAAGAAAACTGCCTTACTGTATTATAATTTCAGCTTGAAAACTTATATATAAAATTCATTAAATACTTAAATAGTAGCACAGTTTTAAATACTTTTGCTGTTAAAGAAAAATGCCAAAATTAGTTAAATATGACCAGTGCACAAGTGAGAGCATGGAACGTGTTATAGTAGCTTGCTGACAATATAGAGTCCTGAAAACAACTTTAAACAGACACATGTAAGATAAAAAACGTTTTGCTGTCAATTTTGTCAATTATGAGAAGTTTAGAAGATAAACCCTACAAAAAAGGGATATATTAAGTGAATTATATTTTAAAACTGGAGTACTTTTTGAAATAATTTCCAAAAAATTGTTTGAATTCGCCTTTCAAGAGGCTGAGAGAAATTACGTGTCCCACAGATTTAATTGAAACACCAATTCTGTTAGGGCTGCTATTCTCTGTTAGTCTCAGACTTTACCTCTGGTTTCAGTAAGGAAACAGTCTATAAGTTTCTTGACATTTTAGACAGTCTTGTCGGTAAGTAAGATCTTGTGTCAAAAAGAAAAAAAACTTTCAAAATGGATTAAACAAAACTCTCAACAGGTCTAAAAGATGCCTAAAATAAATTACCGAGGAATGGTGTTGCACAGGTTGAGAAAATGTAAAATAATAACCTATTTTAATAGCAAAACTGTGTGTTGTACGAGTGCTGGGGATTTTTTATATTCCTCCAATCCGAAATATTTTTTTTTTTGAAAAGAAGTCTCTTTTTAACCGACTGCGCGTGCGCGACGCAAAGGAGAATAATGTGTTTATCAGTCTATGTATGTTCCTATGTGACGTTCTACAGGCTAAACGCCTTGGCCGATTTTGGTAATTCTTACGTCAATCGATTTGTCTTAACCTTGGGAGTGTCACTAAACTCATGACAGTAATCAAAAGTACCATTTCAAAAACCAGTTGCCATATTTTGTCAGTTTGGGATCGGCGCACGTTGGGTAATGCACACTGTGTCGCACGCTACCTGCGTTTGACAAATGCAGGTAGTTTTCGCTGCCTGAAATTTTTTTGTTTACTAAGTCTACTAATTGGGGTCTCATTGGCCGAGTGGTCTAAGCGATTGCTTCTCCCACTTGAGGCGGTGGGTCAAGACACCTTCGCTCCGGATGTACTTCCCCCTCTTTCTGATGCAAATTCTTTCAAGTGTTCTTTATATGTATTCTCTACTGCAATAAAAAATATATTATGCGTAACAAAGGCAAGACACTCAGATTGTAGTCCTCATCAAAATAAACCCGTGCAATAAGCATCAAGAGAAAGAGAGTCTACTATTTTGATTTTCATCTCTAACATGGTTGCATTTGTTTTTGCCAGGATTCAAGGGACTGAGTTTCTTGACGTGTACTTTCTTGAGAGACTTTTTTAGTTTTGCGAGAAAGAATTGACCGACGGACGTTTCCAATTTCGCGTCATCATGAGTTATACAGGCTCTTTATATAGCTGTGCTGTGATTGATTTAAGTTTTTGCATTTTTGCCGAAGGACAAGCACCTGTAGCTTCAAGCGGAGTTAGGTCCCTAGAGGGACTAATTATCAGTAGTTTAGACCACCGCAAGTTACTTAATAAACCTCACGATACAAGCAAACTCTCCCAATGAAATGACAAGGTTGCGAAATGTACCGTCTTATAATCATAATAGCTAAGTCAAGGAAAATTAACTGAAAAGTGTAAAATTAAAAATTATTAAATAAAAACAAAAAACCCGACTGCGTAAAAACGAAAAAAACTAAAGAGAAAAATGTATAAATCCAGTAGTTTTGAATGTTATTAAGTACTATACTGAATAACTACACCGTTGAAATAGTTTTATAACTGTCCACAGATAAGACAAGTCATAAATTCAAAAGCAGAATAGAAGGATCAACTGTCGGGGCCCATTCCTTTCTAATTCAAAGAACTCCGTAAAATTTAAATGATCTCCAACTGTTGATCCTTCTATTCTGCTTTTGAATTTATGAGTTGTCTTATCTGTGTACGGTTATGAAACTATTTTAACGGTGTAGTTATTCAGTAGTACTTAATAACATTCTAAACTACTGGGCCTATACATTTTTCTTTTCTTTTTTCTTTTTTGGTTTTTACGCAGTCCGGTTTTTTGTTTTTATTTAATATTTTTTATTCCTTTTACTTATTGTTATTTGTAATGATTATTGATCGTCTGTAATAAATATTTGTAAGTTACGCATTGATTTTCTAATTTAAAAATGTGGTTCATCGGTGAAACTCGATGATCCTTACATAGCAATCGGTTGCCATGAATATACCATACGCTAAAATATTTACTTTAAAAATTTTCTTCTTTATAAAGTACATGAAAGTGGATATTCTTATTAAAAAAGAAGTATACCGAGTACTTGTTCCTATAATCACCTTAAAATTTGAGTAGGATTTTCTTTTAAAAAAAAACGGAAAATGTTATGTGGCTGTTTGACGGCAACCTTCCTTATATATCTATATGATGCGCGTATCCGGAAGTTTAAACCAGTAAACCAGAAGCGTGGAATCAATGAGAAGAAAGAAAAGTTAGTGATTTACATATGTATTAGCTTTGGAGTTTTCATTTTAAGCAACAAGGAATTTCTTTAAATGCATAACAAATGCCAGTGTAGATGTAAAACATTTTTCTTAAAAAATTGAACAGTAAGCAAATATTCAAAGTCATAAAAAACCACATGGAATCCTTCAAGAAAGATGAGTAGGATCATTTCTTACAAATAAATCATAATCTTCTTTGAAATAATATTCACTTCAAAAGATGCGGAATAAACGCTATTTTTAGATTTTTTGCTCTTTCATAACAAAAATTACTAAAATACCTTTGAAAATTTTAATTTCTTTGCTTTCACCAACCTTTCTGCTATTTTTCTTTGAATTCTTGACTAATTAAAGACTGCTTCTTTGATAACTTTTTAGTTCACTCGGAAATCTCAACTTCTTTGATATACTCTTCTTCTTTTCCTTTTTTTTTCTTTTTTCAATTAATTTTAAATACTTCTTGCATCCTTTAATTTTACAAAACCGAAGGCGGAAAATTTTCCCTTGTTATTAAAATAAGAAAAAAAACCATGCCTCTTTAGACCTAAGTAAAATAATTTATTTCGACTAAAACAATTATATAATTTGAAAGGACGAACAGATTATTACGAAAACATACATCCCAAAAACAATATTTTCGAAGCAGCTGTGAAATAAATATTAATTATTGTATTCAATTTAAGGATATTATGTTGTGTTTAAGCCTCGGTGCTTCAAAAAGTTGTAAATGTATGCATATTTCATTGCGCTTTAAGAGAACTCTTCTGTTACAATGTGTTTGTTTGTTTTTTTTTCTTCTGCTACATTGCCATGGGTTGACTCTTTATATTATAAAAACTTGTATGTTTACCGAATATGTTAGTAATAAGTAGAGCTTTTCAGTTTAAAATTCGTCGAATAATGTCATTATTAGTTTCCTGGATAGTTCTGAACGGAAAATTATTATTTGAAAAATCTCCCGGCACCGATTTTTTCCATATAGTTTTGTACATTTAGGCTATAAATTTAGTTTTTTTAGTTTGAAAACATTTCTTGTGTTTGAATATAACGTTCTTTACTTTAGTAACGGTTGATAAAATCTTAGTTATCATGTGTACAAAACATATGTCAAAAAATGAAAGTTGAGTGCAAGGTTTTCAACAAAACATTTTAATGAAAACTGGATAGTTAAAATTCCTGGAACTAGAACATTTTTAATTAACTGAATTTGAGAGCTACCGTAACACTATTCCTCTAAAGTTTTTATAGGTACTCGTATAAATTATTCATATAAAAAGTCTTCATTCTGTAAAGTTTAAGATGCTTTTAAGTTATGTTCCGCCTTGCTGTTAATTCTTCCCTCTTCTATGTTTCTGAGACTAAATTAAAGGACATATTTTTTGTTTATTTTATTAAAACTGGAAAATGGCTGCAAGAATTTGGATTTTCTGCACAGAAAAATAGGATATTTCCTGCTCATAAATGTGTAAGTTTTTTGTAGTAATTAACTTATCCGAACACATTAAAACTCATTTTTGACAAAATTTGTATTTTATGAGTTTATTGGACTAATTATTTCTTTAGCATTAAATACTGATACGTTTTCATCTTTAAGTTCATTAGAAACAGATGTATTGAAATTTTTGTATGCTTAAACTATGGTAAAAGCATTGGAAGTTTAGAACCAAAGTTCAAATTTCTCGAAATGAATTTTTGTATCAAAATACCCACATTGAAAATGATAACTCAAAATATTTTCGTTCCATTTTCATAAAACTGTTAAACTATTTTTATTGCTATTATCTAAGATATACACAAATGTTTTATCACAATAGCAGTATTTTATTGTATATAGGCTGGCTTTTACACAACATTGTAGTTTATTTACTGAAAGTCTTACAAAAAAGGCTTCAAGAAATCTCTAAAAAAAATTCATTTTTAACATATCCTTAAAAATGGTTTTATAGGAGCTAAGCGATAGTAAATAAGAATTTTTTCTTTTATTTTCACTGTGATTAGTTGGGAAAAAAACATTTTGATACATTTTGAATTTTTAAAGTTTTTTTTTTTTTTTCCATTATTCTGTAAGTGATTGTATTTATTATACAACTTGATGAAAGCATTTATAAAAATGCTAGCTAAATATTAGTTTTTACAAAAATTGCATTAAACAATGTTACTAAAATGATTCGAAACATAGATTTCCTAAAAAAGCGCCTACGTGTTAAGATATCATAAAATATTACTAAAGATATACGAAAAAATGGAATAAATGGAGAAATTTTAAAAGAAGCATTCTGTACATAAAAAAGTAATATTTCAGCTTATAAAAAATATAAAGAATTCATATATAAGAAATAAAAAACGGAAGGGGAAAAGAAAACCAACTCATGCAAAGAGTCATTTTTTTTTAATATTGAAAAATACTTTTCCGCCCCTTGATAAGAAACTCTCACAGAAGCAAAGGTTTCAAAAACATGAGCAGAAGCAAATATTTTTTTCTTGTAATTAGACAAATGAGGGGAACAAAAGACTCATTTTTTTAAAAAAATCAGTGAAGATCAGGAAAACATAATGTAGGAAGTTTATTTTGATGTGATATGACTCAGCGTATTTTAGCGTTTTTTGACTGTACAGGAATTTATTTTTTTTTTAACTATAATCTGTGAATTTCAATACTAAGAATGTCGTTTAAACATGTAACCTGGTGTTTCGGAATCAATGAAAAAAAGGGAGAAAGCGTAAGCAAACTGAGCTGTACATTTCATATTTTTGAAATAGAATGAAGTCATCTCATGGCATATCAATAGAAACAGAAGGACTAATCAATAAGACTAATTGAAAACTACAGCAAAGTAGGAATTATTTTTAAATCGATCTGCTTATAATAAACCCGTTTCAATCACAAAATCTAAAAATTCACATCAGACAATAAATTACTCAGCAGAAATGATTATTGGAGATCTTTCATCTTTTTTTTACATAATGTTTATTTTGTAATTGATGTAATGAAAACCTCAATATTCAACTGAAATTTTTAAGTAACCGGTCATATACATCAAAATCTAAGTCCTCTACTTTTTAAAAGGATTTTTGAAAATGTTTCTTGACCAATGAAACAAACTGCAACGATTGATATTTGTAACTGAATTTTAAAATTATCATGACAAAAATTTACTTTTCAGCTTAGTGCTTTTTTTTTTACTTTTATGGTATACATTAAAAGGCAATATTTTATTTAACTTCATATTTGTAGCTAACATTTGCTTCATTACATCACCCTTTCAGCTCACATTTATGCATTTTTTGTTTTGGATACGAGACGGGCAACTCTAATTTTGCGACCCGTTAAGATACTTTCTTTCTTTTCATTTTTTAATGCACTTTGTTAAATTGCTTTTTTTTTCTTACATGTATGATTATGCTTATTTAATGAAACACACGAATTCCTCCCAACAATTCTTAGAAAGACGGTTTTTTCTCAGCAAGGTTAGATTAAGGTGACGTTAAAGCTTTGCCATTAGTAGACGCACTAATTTGCCTTTTTTCACCGACGAAGCACTCTATTTTTTAACTTTGTTTTGGACAGAAAAGTTGTTCCGATTCGCCTATTTTTTTTTTTAGAAACAGGGTATGATTTGTCATCATAATATAAGGCACTATGTCTACTTTAAAAGAATTCAAAAAAATGTTCTATTACAATTTATTGTTTCGGTTTCTTTAATTTTTAAAGGAATTCAAACTAACATATCGCTGTCTAAGTCATTAAAAATTTCTCTTAACGCAGGTTATTAAATCTATTAGCATTAGTACAAGACTACTACAACATATCAAAATCTTACTATATTCTCCAGGTTATATATTAAAGCACCTGATGCGAAACTAACACTTCTTACTTGTTCATCTTTTAAACAGTTCAAATTTTAACCAGCTCAAACAATGGGTAAGTCTGCTCATGCAATTGTTATTAGTAACACCATTTTTAAATGCATATTTTTTTACACACTTTTCAACAAAATTACGGTAACCAAAAGGCCGGCTCTTTCAAATATGAATCATGCTATTTTCTGAAAACCGTAAGGAACGTGTAAACGGAGCAAAAATACAGCAAAATATTGTCATTGAGTATGGAAAAAAATGCAAAAAATATTTTTAGACAATTTTATTTTACAAATGTTGACAATCTTAATCTTGGCTCTATACCATAATTGGTTTATGACATTGCTAATGTCTGTATTGGAATTAACATCGATTTGCCACAAAAAAATGTTTAATTTTTTCCTTCTAGAATTTCAAAACGCGAATGAAACAAAAGACGTACAAGTAAACCCCTAATAAACTTTAAATACTAAGCTTCAACCTTGTACGTCATATCATTTTTGAGTTAAATATATGCACTCAGATAGAAACGCACATGCGCAAAACACATCCAGACGTAACGGAAACACTTGTGATAGTTAAATGGGGCAATTTCAAAATTGATATTTCGGTTGTATATATGTTCACGTATATACAACCGAACCTTACCGGGTTAAAAACCCTAGTTAACTTCCTTTCGAGGAAGGTAAAATGGAACTTTAGGATGGAATTTGAGTGAAAATATATGTCCTCAAACTTTAAATAAATCCACCCATAATGGTACTAAGTATGTACAAAACTGTTAAAAGTAATTTAAGTTACACATTTTAATCACTTATTTACTCTAAAACTCAAAACAAATGAAACAAAATACAAATAAAAAGTAAGCTAAAGAAAGATCTGCAATATAAAGTGCACCATACAGGTATTGGTGGGAAGCAGAAATTTCTAAAATTAGTCTGCCATTGCCACACGTTGCAGGAATCTTTACGACTTAACTGGCAGTATATTAAAGTTAATTCAATTCCAAAGGTCAAACATTCTTTGCGAATTTCGTTCCATACACTCAAATAGAGAAGAGGGAAAGGGACTTGTTTCGACTCAAGGAATTTTGTTGGCAAGCTATGACACTATTAAATGATGTTAGCAGATGTAGTAACCCTTGGCTGAACACAGCATGAAGATTGAAGCACATGGCGTAGAGACGACAGAAAGAGAGAGCAGATCAATTACTAAAGTGGTGTTCATGTTCTTCAAAATCACCGCGCGAACATACAGTGCTGGCCAAATTATTAGACTAAGACTGTTTTAAAAGCAAATTCTTTATTGATTACATGACTATAGAAACACTAACGAACAGTGAAATAATTATGTAATACTAGCTGTACCCGACACGCGTTGCTACGCCAACAAAAAAATACATCATTATACTGATTTTCATGACAATCGGTTGAACGGGGCAGAAGTTGCTACTCTGCAATTCCACCTGGTGGCGAGTGGCTTCAATGAGCATATTATGTAGCTTCTCCGTGGGAAAATACATATATATTAGCAAACTCAAATTTTGTACTCACGCAGTTTGAAAGATCAATCAATCGCTAAAAATATCAAATAGAAAAAGTTTTAAATCCCCCCGTTGCATGAAAAGCCATAAAACAATAAAGAAAGAATTTATTTGTTCAAACTCAAGAAAAATGGCAACAGCTAACTTCTTATCAATGAGATCTTGCACGCGAATTAATTTCTGCAGCCGATAATTTTATTCGTATTTATCCAATGGATTGTGACTTAAATTGGAATAAAAAAGGAACTATCGATCGGATTTTTTTCGAACTGGTCTATAAACATTCCCAGTACTAAAAATAACAAACGGTGAAAGTTTCAGCCAAATCTGCCGGGTAGTGTTTGAGTTCATGGATGACATACAGACAAACATTCATTTATATATATATAGATTTAGTATGCATTCCCTTGTTCTTGATGAGCATTTAAAGTCTTTTTGGCATACTTTTCACAAGGTTTACACCTTTCTTAACTTTTTAAAAAAGGAGGTAAAAATTTGTTTATACTCACTATTATATATACTCACATACACATACACACTAATTACCTAAAACTACCTTTACATATAACAGAACCCACTAATAAAAAGAACAAGTGAACTGTTGAAGCTGATTGAAGTTATGTTGATGGTAAGTAGATAAACAAAGAACATAAACAAAGCAGACAGTGCTGCCACCTGCAAACATTTAATTAAGCTACAATAACGTAATAATCAGTGTACATTATTTACTGTACTTTAACAGTAAAATAAATAGTATTTTAGAACAAATAGTGCACAAAAAACAAAAAAAAAGAACTCTTTAGTCTAATAATTTAGCCAGCACTGTATCAGTAGAACTATCGGAACCGTTGGTGCTATTAATAGGTGGCTCAGAGTAAGAGGCTACCCTCATAGCGTCCCTTGCCCCGACTTATTTTGATATTCGTACACTGACTAGCCCTTTTGCCGCGGTGTGTGACACTTTCTAACTAGAATCTCATTGAATCGAGTAGAAATGTATTTAGTGAAGAGTCATGCTTTAAATATTGATGCCCGATGAACTCAAGAATATTTCTGAGACACCTTGGACAGTTTTGATACCGACCTAACTATCTCCCTCCATGCGGACTAACAACAAAGAGTAATGGGCATAATTACAAATTATTTCGATAACTCCGATTTTATACTCCTTTCGCTGTCAAAAACTAGATAAACCAAAGTGCTTGATGAAGTCCTTTCTCTCAAATAAGAATTAAAAGGGCATCTCACTCATTGTACGAAACATACAATGACATGTTTTATGACTTGGCATCGTTTGGTTTGAATTTACTTTTCAAAAATTGCTGGACATGTTAAAATATCTCTTTGATGTTTTTTTTTCTTTTACATTTTTCAGTATTATTACGGAATTCTTTTCGATAGGTTTTAGCAGAATATTTCTCTGACGTACTACTCAAGAAAATAACTTTTTTTATTTGCGTGCATTTAACATATAATTAGTTTTTCCTTAAAAAAACCCCATTCCAACATTGATATTTTAAAATTTCAAATTAATCGGTTGATTTGCATCACTCTTATTATTGATCAGTTGTACTGAATTGTGTGTGTGTGTGTGCTGTTATGTTTTTGAAGTTTTTATAATCTCGCGGGCTGTGAACTCTGCGAACAAATATAAAGCATTTGAAAAAGCAATAAATAATGCGAGAAAATTACATTTTAAGATTGTATCAGTTTTTAATAACCCAAAACGGGGCAAGAAATATCTCATTGAAATAAATATACGCAACCATTCGTATCGGGATAAAGGACCCAAAATTGTAAGCGAAAAAAAAAGACGTTTTTCTTGCAAATAAAATAATTTTATCGAATATATTGATTTCCTTGATACAGCTTGTCCAGTATTTGTTATGGGTAAGGTCAGTTTTCTTTAATTTAAGATTAAAGCACGATGTGATGTATTAAAAGAAAGTTTATTTTCTTTAAAAATATTTACTTTAAAAATAAGCTGTATGTTGTAACTGAACCAAAACCAATCAAAAAGAAATCAAAAACTTAATGACAAAAATCATTCCCTCGGATGAAGCTATGTTTCCACTTTATTTTCTAATCTCTTAAATTGAGAAACATATTTATTAAATGATGTTAGACTTCTTGAACAAATATTTCTTTTAGGAAGTTTTATTTGTCTAAATGATAAGAAAATATATCGTAGAAAAATGGACCAAGAGATAAAATCATCAAGAAAGCAAGACACACAAATTGCATTTGATACAGGTAATTCATGTTTTGTTTTCGGATTTTTCCTGTGAAGGAATTAAAAACTTCTATTCTGTAGGGAGTTGTTTTATACTATCAGTGTTAGTTATTCATATACTAAAAAATCGCTCGTCAAGATCTGATAGGTGAAAATTGCTTCTACATTTGAAAGAAGCAATTGCCTGTTTTGTGATGTTTGGATAGTTGAAATTTTAACCCTAACTCAAGTGGAAAAACCCTAAGCTCCAGTAGACAGCGTTCATTGTTGACAACTTGAAGTAAACGACAACTTTTTCGTTTCTTCATTCTCCTGAAAGGACACAGCCTTACCAATAAAACAGTTAAGTTATCGGATCCAGTTCAGCCTTGTCAAAATAAAGCATTTCCCTGCATGTTAAGCATTACCAAAAAAATATTATCAAATTATTATGCTGTGGAGCGAGTTTCATTTTTGATGACGTCGGCAGCGTTACTCGATCAGTGAATTCGCTGTTATGTATATGAGGGTTGGCTATTAAAAATGTTTTCTTGAGTCCATATTTCAAAGGAAAATGCTGATTTTAACTCTGCATTTTGTTCCAGAAGTCATTGCGAGGAACACTAGATGGGAGTTATCATACAAGCTATTTGGAACATATCAGAAGTATTAACACATTTACTTTAAACATTAAATTTATAAAAAATGAACCTTATACTTAAGTGCAAAGGCAGCAGGAATAAAATAGATAAATGTTCTATATTAGACTGAGATATAAAATTGTGCTTGATAATATATGGAGTTGTGAACAATACTTTAAACAATGTATACTCTGTCTTGGCTGTTCTTTCTGACAACAAATTATTATCATAGACTCAGAACGTCTCCGTAAGTATAAAGGTTTTCTTCTAAGACTGAAACATGTATATGCTTTTTTTAACGAGTTCCTTCATATATATTTTTAAAGCTGCTACTTTAAAATGACATTTATTTCTGTTTTTAAAATTGAGGACAATTATATTTTAACATTTGGTCTCCTATTTTCGAATAGAGTCTGAAATCTAACACATATATTTGTTCTTGAGGTTTCATAGTGGATTTGGTAATGAAACATGACAGCGAAATTTTGCTTCCTTTAAGCAAATTCGGATGAATATTATTCTTGCTTAAACATTTTAAGACTATTTATTCTTTTAAACACGAAATAAATTTTTTCTATATTTTATTCATTTTATATTACTTTGTTCTGAGACTAGAAATTGTTATAAAGATTTAAAAAGCTAAAAGTGTGTATATTTTAGTACATTTATGCAGCGAACCATTTAGTAGCAAGTTTTTTTTAAACATCCTTCTTTAAGTGTCGTTTTAAAGATGTGAAATTTTAAATAAACACAATCGTTGTACCTATGATTTAAAGTATTTTATTTTACTTAAATAAATTTCTGAAAATCAAACTTAACTAAATTTCAACATTTTGTACTTTTGGGAAGACATGCTCTTAATTGATATTTATTTTGATTATTTCTTTTGTCTTTGTATTGTGTGGTGTCATAATATAGAATTTAGCAAATTTGTGCATTTTCTAAGTTCTAGTTGTTGTTTCTTCTAAAGATAAAAAAACTCTCCTTTTTAGTTCTTTTGTTTTTTTCCGTCCACATTTCGTATTCCGTTATAAGTTCAAGGACCAGAGGAACAGCCCCTGCAAGGGAAGGTGGATGGTGGTGCTTCAACTTTGGTCAGTTTTTTGTTCAAACGTTTATCTTTCCAAACGACCATGTTATCGTAACCTGAACTTTTGGTCAGTTGTTAAGAGTTGTTTGTTCAAAGTTTATCATTCCGAGCAAACGCGTTACCGTAACCTCAACTTTGGTAAGTTGTTTGGTCAAATGTAAATCTTTCCGAGCAAGCACGTTATTCCAACCTCAACTTTGGTCAGTTGTAATTAATTGTTTGGTCTAACGTTTATCTCTCCCAGCGACCACCCATCCGTAGCCCATCCAGTACGTAAACAAGCTATGATTGCCAACAGTTCCGGATGGACGAGCGAGGAAGAGCACGGAACTCTATAGTAATGTTTAAGATTTATAAAAATGAAATGAAATAAAAAAAAAAAAAATCTTTGAAATCTGCACTGTGAAGAGTTTTTTTTTTGTAAATGAAACACAGACAGTACTTTATTCCTCTAATTAAGTCTTAATACCTATGTGACTTATAAAATCTTTTAAAAAATCTACACATCTGTCAAAACTAGTAATCCAGCGTTTTGAAAGCCGAAGAGTAGACACTCTTCTAAATAGTCTAATTATACTGTGAGTTTGCTGTTATATTTAGCTTCTAAGAATCAGAGCAATATTGAACCTAAGAGTATTAAATTAGAAACCTCACGTAGTAAGTGTCCTGTGAGACGCTGTATAACTTTTTGTTGATTGGAGATCGCGATGTTTCTTCTCACGTACATTTGAAATGTGATAAATGTTGGAAATAAAGCAATCTATTTTTTGGAGACGGCACTAGGCAAAACTAATCAAAAATGTATATGTGAAAAGTAATGTTAATGCTTTTAACCGGTGTTTCACAAAAAAAAGTTTCCTTTTACGTTCAAACAAAAAGAAAAGCAAGAGAAAATTGACTTTGTAATAAATTAAAATAATCGTCGTATTCATATGTGGTTATCTAAAGCTGTTTCCCTCTTTGTAGCTTGACAAACTGATTTATTTTTAAGTTGAAAACTACAATTTAATTTGTTAATCATTGTCTATTAGTCATAAACATAATTAACATTTATTATTATTGTTATTTATTATGATGCATTCGGAATCATTTAATATTATTATTAATATTATGTATTATGATACATTCGGAATCATTTACCATTATTATATTAAAATAATTTAATATTAGTAATTAAAATTGAATATTATTATTATTATTGGTATACGTTATTGTTGTTACTTTTATTGAATAGAAGACTTAGTAATCAATTACAGATAAAGTAAAAAATAAAGTTCCTTATATTTAGATCCTTTTTTTACTTTGATCGGGACTTTTAACTAAATTATTCATTACTTTAATCAATGTTAAATCTATGAAGAGATAAATTTTTGTTTCATTCATATCCTTTTTTTGTTTTCTTAGAGCCTAAAGTGAAAAAAAAATCAAAAACCATTTCAATAATTTCGATCTCTTGGTGCCGAAATTGGTGTGTTGAAATCTAGGTTGAAATTTTCCTGTAGTTTACTAAGTTTACTAATTTAGTTTAGTAACCTCTTTAGAAGTTTATTATTGTAGAACTTACGATAGCCATTAAGTTGACTATTGAAAATCTATATATATTGATGACTATTGAATGCGTAAGCAAATGGAATGTTAGTAATCCCCCTCCCCCTTAATACTTCACAAGCGATCGAGAACATTTTCAATCATACAACGATTGCTATATAAACGGGGAAAAAATATTTATAACAAATAGCAATGGATGAGAGACTAAATCTTTCATGCTAAAGAAACAAATTAAATCTGAATTCCAACTTTTCAGAACTTTTACCTACTTTAATTGTAAACTTTTTCACAAATGTTTACAAGAACAAGATACACCATGGTAAATTTAATCGTAGTTTGTATTAATACTACGACGTGTGTTTGTATGTAAACTTGATGCTTGTCCAAAAAAAGTGGGCATTTGCAGTATTAGAACAATACCATCTTAAAAATCTAAAAGTTAATCCACCGGACATTCTTGGCAGCCAGAAAAAACAAAGAAGTAACTGAATTGCCAGTTCTCGCTAATACTTATATTTTTCTTTTTAAGTCAAGCTCTATTCGATACACATATTGGCAAAATATGGAAATTACAATGGCAAACAAACTGATGGCATCAAACAGATACAACGTAAGGCGTTAAAATTATATAACTGAGGTCAGCTCGTATTTTTAAGAACCTTATTTTTCATTGCATCCGCTTGTGTAAAATTTGCGCCAGTTAAATCTGTTTGAACTTTGATTATTTTTTTTTGTTTTTAAGTTTCCAGAAATCTTTACAAACTAATATTTTTTGTTGTTTATCTAACTACTCAATACACATTTTTTTAAGAAAGTAGTACGCTAAACTACAACCTACTAAAATGTACCTAATACAGTAGCATTGCTACTTCCAACCATTGGGTTAAGCTGAGTTTTATAATTACATCTGGGTTTTTACAGACCAAAGATGTTGAGGTTAAAAATTTCATGCACCTTTCAAACAATCATTAGAAATCAGTCAAAGTGTTAGAAAAAGAAAAATACAAATGTCGAAAAAACATCATGTTGCTAACTAGACAACATATTTGCACTTAAAGTAATACTATATTAAAAATGAAACTATTTCAATACGAGTTGCTTTACTTGTAGATCGATATGTAAATTTAATTGATGTCAACAGGTTTGAAATTCATCGAACGTTAGCAGTTTATGAAAATCTCATTTAATTGACTTTAAAGAGGCACAAACTTAGAGCCACTAGGATAGTGTACAAGGGACCTCCTGATTGTTTATTCTATTTTTTTTTTGTTCAATTAACAATTACATTATTATTTTTAGAAACAAAATAATATTTCGTACTCTTACATTGAATTACGTTCTTAAACTTAAGTGGAAAACATAACCATTTTACTCAAACTCTTAAAACACCTCGAAATAATCTTGCTTTCATTTTTATTAACCATCACATATTCTTTGAGGTTTCAAAACAAAGTTGAAAATTCCTCTCCTCAGTACTTACCATTTTATTTTTTAAAGATCCATTTTAAAAATTAAATTACTGATGGACGCTTTCGCCAAAGTACTTGTTGAAAGTTTCGCAAAACTTATGAACAGTTCTTAATGAAGTACGTTCTTTTTGTAAGATATGTCTGCATGCGCGTACAAGAGATTTGCATAATGTCATAAATATTTAAAATGAAAAAAAAAGAAGTTCCACAGAGCTAAAGCTTCCAGTGGAGTGGAAAGTTTTTGGGAAGACGTTGGCAATTTAGTGTTAAAGGAGAAATTAAAGTTTGCTTGAAGAGAACATTTTTTGATTTAATTTAAGAACAAAATATGGAAAGAGCTTTATACTAAAAACTTAATAAAAGTTCTTAAGCATTTACTTCATTCGTTTGGCAATTTTGCTTCTTAAATGCCGAAGTTTTTGCTTCGCCTTAACAGATTAATATTAAGGTGTTTCTGAATCTTTTAAAAATTGCTTAGTAATAAAAGTATGTATCTTGGCCAATTTAGTACACGGTGCATATAATTTTACCAAGTGGAAAACTTCCTTCGTAATTTCTTTTTGTTTCTTTCATGAAAGATTCAAATTTTTAGATAGTTGCAAATTTAATTAAAGAGGATTGTTTCAAAAATTTTTACTTTAATCTATGTATTTTTTCTATTTTGTCTGAGAGTGGCTATTTATTTTAAAAATATGCGAGTGTAAGGTTTATCTCAAAATCTTAGACATCTAAACATGAATGACGTCGAATTAATAATTTATCTAAATACTTATTTTCTGCATTGTTTAAAGATAATAAAAACTAAACCTAAAATTAGTAATTGGGCAATTTGCACATAAACAGAAACGATCAATCGATTTTTAAGGGGTGAGGGAGGAATCAGTTTATATTGCCGCACCTGGGATAGACGTCATATCTACTGCATTTCGTGCAATTACTTATTGAAAACAGTCAAGAGCTGAGTCTAGGAGCAAAATTAGATTTCTGTAATCTGTGCAGAGTTTCAATTTTCAATTATTACTTTTAACTGTAGAATCCTCGTTTTGAGTTGTAGTCGTCATTTCAAAACCGAAAAATTTAACCACGTGCAGTTGGAATAGTTTTAGCCCTCAAAATATCGTTACAAAGGCATAACTTAGTTTCAGGTTTGCATGAAGTATGGTGTGTATGAATACGCCATTCATCATTACAAGGCCCCGCAACTATAGTGTGCAGACCGCGTACTGGTTGACGTGTCGCAGTATTTTTTTTTACGGGATATGGCTATTAGCAAAATTGGGCTTGATCTAACTACGTCTTATTTCAATGTGTTACTGACGTTATGTTACTGCAGCAGATTTTGTGGGTATGGTTAGTGTTATAAACTCTTTTTGCATTTTTCTTAGTAACAATGATCTTCGAGATACATTGTTTTAGATGGTGAAGGATTAAGAAACGCTTGTGCCAAAAACACAACAGAAGAGATTGCAAATACCTCAAACAAAGTACTAGTTACAATAACGCAAATTAACTTACAGCGCACAGATCCTGGAGTTTGCGATCCGAAACTGTCATCACCTTCTAAGAACATGAATGAAATATCTCATTCCGAATCTTAGTCATGCAATAACAAAGAGTATAATAAAGAAAACAGCAACATTTTTAGTCGCAACCAGAAGTGCAAACAAATAAAATTTAGAGCAATAATCCAAAAATGCTTAAAAAAGTTAGAAAAATAAAATGATGAAGAAATAAGTTTTCAATATGGTTAGAATGAATGTTTAAACATTATTAAGGCGACCATACTACTAGAATTGGGTTTCATCTTGTTTTTACGTTGTAAATAATAATTTAGGTATTCATTGTTAAAACCTGTCCGTAAGCCAGGCGCAGCATATGGTGGGCTCTTATGTACATGCTCTAAATTAGTTAGCACAAAGCAAATAGTTAAGCTAGCTTCAATATTTTATCCAAATGGTGGACTTGTCGTTTCAAGCATGTATCATCTCTCTTAGAATAAACGCTTTAAACATAGTTTTGTGGTAATTATACGTTGTTCGAATTGTCGCGAGACATTATTATTTTTCAAGCAGTACCGTTATTTAGAATTTCTTCAGGGGAAGAAGAACGAAGTGTTATAACTCAATGCAAATTATATTGAAAGTAACGAAAACTGCTCACTGATATGCAAATCCATTAATTTTGTCAAATTCAGGGGCGTAATATGCTACCCCCCCCCCGCCACACACACAAATATTGACCTGTTTAAAAATAACATTATGTTTAAAAAAAAAAAAGTTTTTTTTTTCTTTTGAGGGAAAAACCTTTTTTTGCTTAACGAGGGTCAATCTTTTGTATTATAATAACGACAGTTTCTTTTGATAAAGATCTGCTTCTAAGTTTTTTTTGTTTTTTGAATGCATTTAATAATTATTTGAATTATTGCTTAGAATTTTATTCATACCAGTTACGAGATAGTTACATTCAGACTTAATTTCTTTGTAGCTAATTGCATAGATACTTGAGTTCGAGTTAAAAAAAATGAAGTTAAAAAATTTATATATACTCAATAAACTCACAATAGGATTTTTTTCTAATGCATAACCTTGTTTTCCCTTTCAGCTCACCACAGCTCACCAAAAGCTAATATGTGCTAGCACTGATTTATCGGTTTCCCCTGCAAAGTTTTTCTTACCTTTTTTTTTTTTACATTTTTTGATATGTATATTTTTTTTATCCTTCCAATGGGAAGAAACAAAGAACACAAAAATGCATGCACACAAAAAACGTAACAAAAAGAGAAGACAAATTTTGTTATATATTTGTTTAAACAGTAGTATAATTAACCAGTATTATTTAGATCACTAATTAAAGCAAATGACATAAAAACGAATGATGATAATTATGAGAAAAAGAAATTCCTGATTGGACAAGGTTAATTAGTTTTTCAATCGTAATCACTGATAAACATTTGGTAGGAGACTCTAAAATTTGCTAATTATGCTTTTTTTATTTTATCAGACATTAAAAAATATATATCAATCTAATATACATTTGGCATAAAATTAGTAATTATCATTAAAGACAAAATACGTATTCGTGATATTGAAAAAAAAAAAAGTGTTGTGAACATTATTTACCTTATTTTTACCATTTCTATAAAACATACATTTAAAAACCGTATTTTTAGAAGGATGCATATATTGAGAAAATTGTATATAAAGGGTATATATACCAAACCTTATATAATGGTTTTTTTCATTCTGAAAATACCTGCAACTATACATTTTACTTTACGTTTTTAAAAAGAACCATATTTGGTGTGAGCAAATTTTATTCGTGTGTTACATGGCTTATCCCATTTTTTCCTCCCTCAAACATTCATCTGAAATTACTCACATTTTTTTTAACTCTTATGTTTCATTATAATTATTTTTTACCTATACGTATTTCTACATAAAAGGGTTACTCTTAAATGTAGAAATAGCTATTATTGTCATCTAGTATCCTATTATCTAGTCGTAAAAGTTACACAAAGTTTTTTTTTGTGAACCTTTTAATTTAGATCAATTGTGTCGTAAACATATTTCCAGATGTCTAAGGAAGTGTTTTATCTGAATATCATCTAAATAATAAACCTATACTAGAAAATAGTCATCTAAAGAAAGATTGCCGTAAGTGGACCGATTACATTAACACTAAAAAAATTGTGTAAGGTTGTAGCGATGTAAGGTGTCAAAATGATTACCATTTCGTAGACGAAATATTTATTAGGTTCACAACACTACATAACCAATTCTACACACTACAAAAACATAAACTTTAGAATAAAAAAACGAGCCTTGGACGTTTCTAGCTCTTCAAACAATACAGTCTCAAGAAGACATTCTCCGTGGATCATGTCGCTCCCTCCAACTCTCCGTTCTCGGGTTGCCACTCTGTACTCTGAACGAAGAAGAAACGATCTACTTGCCAAATTGCTTACCATTTCGTAGACGAAATATTTATTAGGTTCACAACACTACATAACCAATTCTACACACTACAAAAACATAAACTTTAGAATAAAAAAAACGAGCCTTGGACGTTTCTAGCTCTTCAAACAATACAGTCTCAAGAAGACATTCTCCGTGGATCATGTCGCTCCCTCCAACTCTCCGTTCTCGGGTTGCCACCCTGTACTCTGAACGATGAAGAAACGATCTACTTGCCAAATTGCTTACCATTTCGTAGACGAAATATTTATTAGGTTCACAACACTACATAACCAATTCTACACACTACAAAAACATAAACTTTAGAATAAAAAAAACGAGCCTTGGACGTTTCTAGCTCTTCAAACAATACAGTCTCAAGAAGACATTCTCCGTGGATCATGTCGCTCCCTCCAACTCTCCGTTCTCGGGTTGCCACCCTGTACTCTGAACGATGAAGAAACGATCTACTTGCCAAATTGCTTACCATTTCGTAGACGAAATATTTATTAGGTTCACAACACTACATAACCAATTCTACACACTACAAAAACATAAACTTTAGAATAAAAAAAACGAGCCTTGGACGTTTCTAGCTCTTCAAACAATACAGTCTCAAGAAGACATTCTCCGTGGATCATGTCGCTCCCTCCAACTCTCCGTTCTCGGGTTGCCACCCTGTACTCTGAACGAAGAAGAAACGATCTACTTGCCAAATTGCTTACCATTTCGTAGACGAAATATTTATTAGGTTCACAACACTACATAACCAATTCTACACACTACAAAAACATAAACTTTAGAATAAAAAAAAACGAGCCTTGGACGTTTCTAGCTCTTCAAACAATACAGTCTCAAGAAGACATTCTCCGTGGATCATGTCGCTCCCTCCAACTCTCCGTTCTCGGGTTGCCACCCTGTACTCTGAACGATGAAGAAACGATCTACTTGCCAAATTGGCGACATTTATTGGCGAGGATACCACATGGTTACCAGTATCAATGATTGTAACGTTACGCAAATTGTGGAGCGTGTAGGATCAGTTTAAGAAAATACAAATTGTTGGATGAACTTGGCACTATGTTTTGAACCAAGTCCCTCCAGCAGTAAGTAGAATTCAAAATGCATGGGTAAAGATCTGCATCGGTGCATAGCAGGTAATCTTATATTACTAAAATGGAAACCTGCCTTTGTGGCAGCGCAGTAAAACGCTTGCTTTGCGACCTATCTGTGAGATTCGCGTTGTGTGTTCGGTATGTTAAAATAAGTTTCGAATTCATGTATATTGGTTGTAAAAAGGCATGGTCTTGATAAAAATTGAACAAACGAATGATTAAAAGCAGAAATTGTAAAGGAGACAAAACAACGGGGGATTTGAAGCATGATTTCTTCTAAAATACTGTTTTGACGAAATTTCAAGCAGTATTACCTATTAGGAGGGATCGAAAAAAATTAAATTTCGAATCTTAATTTGGAATACCTACCAAAAGCTGTGCATGTGTAAGAATAATACAAATATAAAATATTATCAAGTTTGAAGAACTCCTTGAGGGTCGTACCAAGGCTCGAATTTCTTCAAAACTAGGAACAAAGGTGAATTTTCCAAAATTTTTATGAAAATAATAAGGTGCAAAATTTTTGTTATAATACCATTAAAATATTTCCTTGATAGTTTACTTCTAATGTAAAATGAGTATTAAATTTTTACTTAATACATATGACTCGGCAGATGGAAAAGGTAGAATGGAACTCGAAATGCAGCCACCTGTTTTTAGTGGATGCTGCACTCTTAATGTAATAAAGTTTAACTTCACTTCCGTTTAAAACTGCATTCTGTACAGGCGTTTTAAAAAATAAAACTGGACTTTAAAAAAAGAAATATTGCAATGTGCAAAAAAGCTTTAAAAAAGTCAGTTTTTGGTTAATTTCGCGAAACTTAACGGCTTATGTGCGAACTAAATGGTGCAAAGACGAAATAATTGTGAAGATACATGAAAAGAGTGTTCAAAGGAAGCATTTTAACCATATTATAACAAAAATTTTAAACACTAGTATTTTCATAAAAATTTTGGAAAATTGAACTTTTTTTCCATTTTTGGAGAAATTTAAGCTTTGGTAGGACTCTCAAAGATTTGTTCAAACTTGATAATATTTTACATGTGTGGTGTACTTACACATGCACAGCTTTTGGCAGGTATTCCAAATTAAGATTCGAAATTTCGTTTTTTTTCGATCCACTCTATTACCTATCACTTTAATTTCATACTTTTAATTTAAAACGAATAGAAATGAATAATTACTTAACAATTAAATATATTTGGATGATTTAAGCCATCAAATAGCTATGCGCTGAAACCGATTTTGTAGAGTAAGGTCACACTTTTTTTTTTTTTTTTTTTTTTTACAGCGAAAATATTTCCCCTCTCAAAGTTAACGCTGACGTGGGTTCCGTTTTAGTGCCTTCCTTTGTCTGAAAACAGTCTAATGCAAAGTCGTCGAGGAACTAGAATTACTTTATCATATTTTAAAATGTCCAGAACAGATATTTAATATTCATTTACTACTGAATGGCATTTTCAATCTGTTACAGCATGGTTTTACTATCGCTAAATATTTAAATAAGAACATACACTTTAAATTGTACATTTTCAAGTACAAGTCTCCATATTTTCATGTTTCATCATTGATCGTCAGAGCTAGAGCCCTTTCCCTAAATTTCGTATTGGTATCTTTTGTACTGAAATTTAACTTTCATCGTCTAGTTGTGGAATAAGTTAATTCTAAGTAACAGTTCGGGTGGAAATGTGTAAAATAGATTCAAATTCTATTGAACCTGCGCATACGAGTTCTGCTTAAAAAAGAGAGAAAAAAACTTCGCAGTTAAACTATCACTAAAACTTTCACCTTTTTTTAATTTTTTGATTAACCAGTTCATATACCGATAAACGACCAAAAATATTTCCGTTTTTCCCTGAAATTTCTTACGTGTTCTACTGTGCATGTCAGAAAGTCACAATCCTCAAACATCGAATAGCTGTACTAAGATTTACAAGGTACGTACAGTGTGGTGTATAAAATTTAACCACCAAAATTGCACAATCACTTCAATTCCTACTGCATAAATTTCTCATTTCATTCTCGTTTTCTTTGTAACTGTAATGGTTACAATTTGTCAATACACTTACTTAGACGCAGTAGAAGTCAAAGCAGTACTAAATAATAAGCTTCTTTAAAAATAAAAGACTGTGTTTCCGACTATTTTAATAATAATAAAGGACTATCTTAATACTAATAAAACACTGATTTTCCCAAAAAAAGTTTCAAAACGATGCTTAAAAATAAGGGTTTTAATGTACTTTTGTTAAGCTAAAAATGAAACTTACAATAAATTCATTCTCATATGTAAAATATCTACAATAAAAAAATAATAATATATATAAAAAAAACCTCGCCTTCGCTACTTTGGAGAAGAAAAATATACCTATAACACAAATTCCTATGTAAAATATCTGGCTTTTATTTTAAATAACGGTTGCAAATTAAAGTTAAAAATCGAAAAAAAGGGAGAAGATATGTACATATCTTGCATAAAATCACTAGTAGGAAGCTTTAAGGATTAAAAGATGAAATAGGCAAGCGCATGTTAATTGCAAACATAAATCCTTCTCATAAATTCTTACCTCCAAATTTAAAGCTGCGTAGATTTAGAAAAAAAAGGCAAAAAATTAATACAAATTTAAAAAGAAAAGGTATTTGCTGTTCAACTATTTCCAATACCTATAAACTAAAAATTTTGCTTAATATGTTTGTCGAATTGTAGCTTTTAGTAAAACACCGTAATGCAGTTTATAAAATTTTCATTTTTTTTTTAAATTCGATGTTGCACGTTTTTATGTCTTAAAGCGAATTTTTTATTTTCTCTTTGAAAATTTGCAAGGATGTATTATTTTCGCAAACATCGTTCGAAAATGGAAAAGTATGCGCTGTATCCTCTAAATTTGTTGTGGCAAACTGTTGATTCCTAAAGTAACTAAAATAAACTGCACATAAATTAATCGTAGATGCGTGAGCAGAAATTTCACTGATCTTTTGTTATCAGTGAATTTTTTGTTAACAAAACTGTTAACCGACTGTGCGTTAACCGACTTAATTGTGACATAATTAGAATGAACTGCAATGACATTCAATTAACAGGTTTTTTCTTTTGTCTTGTGATGTCTTGGCTCCTTGCTGCAATTTTCCTGTTTAAAAATTTGCGCTGTAATAAATAATTTTACGGTATGCCAATTTCACTTGTTTATTAGCAAAACTTGGTCAGAAAACGAAAGTAATTTAGTTTACCAAGTAAACGAAAACGATTATTTTCTAGGATACTTAATACTGATCTAGTACTCATTTTCAAACAAATGCAACTTCTCTAGAATTCCTTTCTAGATGTATATTTGTACCCTAGCTCGTATTTGCAGATATATGATACTACTCAAGTATCTAAGCAGTGAGGTACTGTATTTAGACTAAGGCAGAACTACTTACAATGCACTGGCAGCCATGTTATGACAGAGACTGCAGTGTCATCTTAGTCATAGATTCATAAGTCCAGAGTAATCAGTAACCGAGCTAAAGGTAGATGTCATCTCATTGAAGCTGAGAGAACCTACAAACTGGTAGCTAAATAAATTTAACACACCAGCGTGTGTCGACAGCAAAAGCGCGGCTTAACTCGTCAATTAAAAGCAAATATGGGCCATAAACAGTAAGTTACCGCCCTTAATCCAGACTGATGAGTCGGTAACAAGGTCAAAATTTCAGACTCTGGGTGTTATAACCAGGTTACAATGCAGGTTACAATGTTGGTACAATGCATATAATTCTGTCCTAGCCATGGCGTAAATGTGGAAACTTATGGTTTAGTTCTTATATTTGTCTTCAATTGACGAGTTGAGCCTCACAATTACTGCGGATTCACGCTATTGTGCCAAATTGGTTTTAGCTTCCAATTTTAAAGGAACTCTCAGCTTCAATGAGAAGACATCCGCTTTGAGGTAGGTTATCAACTATTCCGGACTGAGGAATCCATAACTAAGACGAAACTGTCATATCCGGGTTGCCATTTAAATGTATCTATCCCTAGTATAGATTTTTATTTGTATGAAACAAACTATGCACTCAATTCTAGAAATACATTACCCCCCTAGTATTCATATCTAGATTCAATGGAAAAGCCTTAGCATTAATTTTTAATAATTTGAAACTACAAAACTTAAAAACAGATTCTACAACTTTCCGAATTCTACAATTTTCTAGCACACATCAATTAAGTTTCTGTTTTCCACGTTTTTTCAAAATTAATTTCGAAAAGAATGATTTTTTGATTAAGTAATGAAAGCAGAGCTAGTTGAAAATTCTCCAAGCTTCTTCAAAATGTACATTATTAACAAAACGACACTCACTTACACATATTTTGACATTATTTAGCATTCATTAGATTCGTGTATGTGTAAATATTTTATTTCGAGGACTGACCTGTCAAATTACTGTAAACACGCACAAATCTCCAAATAAAGTCTTCTGAGTAAGATATCAACTTTATGCTAATTTACGTGTTGCTGAATAATAAATAATTTAACGGAATCTGTTTTCCTTTTTGTCGCTAATGACAGGATGGCCCTGCGACTGCAAAATGAATCAGAAGCTTGATATTTAATTCATTTGTCTTAATCTAGAGCGAAATGTTCTATATCTGTTAATTTCTGCAGTCAGTAATGAACATGTATGATTAGTTTTGTATAATTTTAATTAATAAAATGCGTATTATTATGCGTATTTGTAGCATATGTATCAAGTTAATGGAGATTCATGGTAAGAATGACAATGGGAAAAATGAAAAATAAAATAAAATAAAATACAAATTGAGGATGGAAAGGAAAATCCGTTTTTTCTTGTCCTGTTATTACATTTTATTTAATACTAGTGGCACCCGCACGGCTTCGCCCGTAATAGAAAAATTAAAGGTCTTTTGGTTCGCTTGTATATATTTACAAATAATGTATGGTGAATTTTCTCGACAATTGGCTTGTACCGACGTTACAGTTCCACGTTATGATAATTTCGTATCTCACCCATTGGCTTGCGCCCATGGTACGATTCCACGTTATGATAATTTCGTAATTTATGATAGTTTTTTTTTCTTAAAATTTGAATAAAAAAAACCACATCGAATTTTCGAAAAATCGCTTCGAGGTGCACATCCCCATGCTACATACTAACTTTGTGCCAAATTTCATGAAAATCGGCCGAACGGTTTAGGCGCTATGCGCGTCACAGACATCCTACAGATATCCTAGAGACATCCTACAGACATTCTCCGGACAGAGAGACTTTCTGCTTTATTATTAGTAAAGATTCTCCTTATTTTTAAATTCAATTCAGTTTTATAACGCATTTCAAATTTTCAGTTTGGATGACGTCACTGTGTATCAATTACTCACGGGAAATTGCCATCAAATTAACATGTAAAACGTTTTTAACATGCAAAAAAAGAAAGCTCAAACATTTTATTAGATGCCTAAAGGTTTTATATAATCACATATGAGGGAATGAGAAGCAAAGGGATGTAAGTAGATATTTTCAAGTTTTGATTCAAACGCGTTTAAAGCTCCGGTCCTAGGTAAGCTTCATTGATTTTTTTCCCTAAATCATGCGGTACAGCAACACTTACCAGAGCTAATACATTGCTTAAAAGAGTTAAAGGATATTGTAAGTCTTGTACAGAAAAAGGTATTAGGAAATATTTTTTTGCGTAGAATTGAAGAAGGGAGTCCCAAATACAAAATCTTCTCAATTTCAAACATCGCAGTTGCAAATTTTTAGTTTGACGTCGGAGACGGCGTTTTAGTGGCAGCGAATGTGCTTTCGCTATTAACTTATTGTAAGACAATGCAGAAAAGATTGATCAACATTCACTAAGCGCGTTGTTTAAATGAGTGCGATGCCTCAACGAACTCATTTAACGGAATCAGAAGCTTCTAAAGTGGTTGGCAGGCTAGAGGGGAGTTAAACCCAAGCCGACGCAGTAGAAGCTATCGGAGTTTTGAAAATTGTGATTTCTAGGGTATGAAAACTTTTTTAGAGACTGGAAATGCTGGTCGAAGATCAGGACAAGGTCGCAGACGGTCAGCAACGCTCAATGAAGGCCGTTATTTAGCTTTAACGGCTCGAAGGCTTCGCAGTATGAATGGTACTACACTACAACAACTCCTTCGCTCGAGTACTGGCACCACAATTTTGACACAAACTGTCCAAAATCGCCTTGACGCTGTAAGTTCGTATGCTCTTCTACTAATGGTGTGTCTCACATTAGCTGCGAGGCACCGTCGCACTGTAAGGAGTGGGTAACGGAGCATCTGAGTTGGAGAAGAAATGAATGGAGCAATATTCTTTTCTTTAATGACACCCGTTCTTGTTTTTATCCTGATAATATCGTATTTTCATCGGCAAGGAGCGTGGCACTAGAAATAATCCAGCGTTCGCACGCGAAAGTGCCAGATTTGGTGATGGTGGTGCGATGGTATATGCTGGCAACACTATTGATGGGTACACCGATCTGAATGTCATTCCGAATGGAACTCTGACCGGTAGTCAAAGTAGGGATGGGATCCTCAGATCTATTGTAGTCCCTTACCCTGCAGCAATTGGAGGTAACTTCATGTTAATGTATGACACTAGCATACCATATCGTTCTAACTTGACAAATGATTTCCTTTTGGAGGAAGGAATCATACGAATAGAATGGCCAGCGTGTTCTTCAGATATGAACGCAATAGAGCATGTTTGGGACATTCTTACGCAACGAGTCTCTGGACTCCTACCACCTCCACAATCTCTCCAAGGACTTGAAAGAGCCCTTCAGGAGGAGGGGGCAGAATACCTCAGCCACACACACACACACACACACACACACACAAGGCCTTCGAGATTTGAAGGCCATCCAACGAGCAAATGACGTCATCGTTCGTCGATCCACAATGAATATTGGGAAGTGAGCGCTTCGATTAGTATTTTGGTTTAATTAAACTATTTGGTTTATTTATTATTGTCTTCTATTATTTTAGCAGCATTAAATGTTCTATTTTTGCATTTGAAAACATAAAAAGGAACCGATAATCATACTTAAGAAATACACTGAGCGTAATTTATAGTATTTTACATGAAAACATTTATAAGTCTTACAAAGTATTCAAATAACTAAACACGATTTTATCTTACAATCATGTTAAAACGAAGTGATAAATAAACATTTTTCATTTGAATTTTTTTTTAACTAATCGCATTTTAACTACTTGTATATTGTATTAAAATATTAAGTCTTTTTAAGAATTATTCAAATAAATAAAATTTCATTTTGCTATTACATCAAAACAAAAAATAATTTTACCATTGTATTTGAGTATGAATTAAATGAAATTAAAAAAAAAAAAATATGTACTTAAGTAAACGGGAAACATGACTACAATATGTTTCAAAGACATAACATCAAATTAAAGTACCTAATACGAGATTATCAATGTTAACTTAGCTGAGCAAATTTATGCTTTTAAAAATACTAAGTATGCTATTTTAGGAATTCAGTGTGACAGTTTTGTGGCAGGGGGAAGGGAGGGGATAACAAGAGTGACATCAAACGTTGTTTATAACAATATGCTCTTGTTGAACAGCGTTACATGTAACAAGGGGGGGGGGAATTTGTTCAAAATTTTGTAACATCCTTCATGGAGAGCCCCTTAATTCAATTCATGTTACAGTTTCAGAGTTCCTGAAAGCTTATTAGCAGAACCCAAGGAGTTCAAAAAATATATAGTTCAAGACATTTTACACTTTTTAAGCATAACAAACAAGCATAGAGCATTTTGCAAAAACACGCTGTGTATCCACTGCTCAAAAGTAATCTTTCGCAAGCCCAGAAATTATGAATACAGTTAACTCAACCACAATTTGTTCATAAATATCATAAAACTTAAAGACAACAGAGGAAAAAGACATATATATTTTTTAATTTACGCACATAACCAGCTTGTTTGAATAACATTGCAGTGGCGTAGTTGGGGGGAAATGAGTTTGAGTATCGAACCCACAACCTCCGGCGTTCAAAGCTAATCTTCTACCTCAGAACTACGGAAACCCATCAAGGAATGTTTTTTGATCAAAATATCGCATGCTAGCGTATGAAACAATTTAATCGAAACGGAAAATATAAGATTAGTTCAGTTAAAGCCTGTTTCAATATACTTGTTTACATATTAACTGAATATCAGCAACAAGTTACGTTGCTTCTGATAGCAACAAGTATAATTGCTGAAATACTGGGAAACCTGAAATACTGGAAAACAGTCATATTGATCATCTTGTGCTTAAGGCTAGAAAGAGACTAAACATCTTGAGGTACATCTCTGGGCGTGATTGGGGTTCTGATGCTGGAACAATCAGAAACACGTATATCTCACTAATCAGACCAATCTAAGGGTATGGCATCCCAATTTATTGCTCTGCCTCTGCTACAAATCTGCAAAAACCCGAAAAAGTCCAGCTCAGCGCTGCCCGGATTATTACCGGACTGAGAAACACTTGTCCTAGTGATATTGTGCTTTACGAGCAAACCTTCAGCCGCTAAGTCTTAGGAGACGAGCATACCTAACAAAATATTACAACAAGCTAAGAGCTCTTGGTACACAAAATCGTACCTCTATTTACTTCGAAAATTGGCGTCATAACCAAAGGCTCAGAAGGAACAGTCCCTTCAGCCAATTAGCCTCTCTTAATATAATCGATAACACCGTGGAATCACATCATCTGATACAATGTCCAAACCCAGCGGATGATCTTGACGGCGTCTATTTCCATCCTGACGTACCGGTTCAAGTGAATAAGCAAACAGATCTTCCAGCTTATTTAAGACAAGTAGCTCTAGAGAGAATTGGAGGGATTCCAATTGACGCTATTCGAGTCTACACGGATGGTAGTAGAGACGATAATAACCACTCTGATAGTGAAATTTACATCAAATCGAAAAACCTTAACTTGAGGATTCAGAGGAGAAACCCTGATTACTGCTCTGTGTTCGGCAGTGAACTAAAACCCATTGATGAAGCCCTAGACTCTCTGGAGATTCTCCCCCACGGAACCGAAATTTGGATTCTTTTCGATAGCAGAAGTGCAATACAGCACCTGACCAGATGACAAAGTGCGAGAGATAGTGTAGGAGTCTCAATACTCAAGAAACTAAAACAACTTTCCGTCTCTTATCAAATTCACATGCAGTGGATCTCTTCCCATGTGGAAATAGAGGGTAATGAGATCGCGGATATCTTGGCGAAAGCTGGTGCTGCTGAGGTCTCAGAGCCAACGGCATCACTCGCCTTTCAGGAGATCCACTCAAAGATTAAACACAGGGATAATATCACTTGGATTGTCCAGCCAGAACACCATTGGTACAGATGTTCACGACCTGGTGGCTCCCTGACCCCTGGGTTTGACAGACAGCAACAAACAACTCTTGCCCGTTTTCATAGTAGACATCTTAAAACTTTAAAATTTTCGAAGGGGTCGAAGACCTTTGAAACTTGTTCCAAGTGTTCTGTTGAGCAGGCCTCGCCTAACCATATACTGTCGTGCCTGGGGCTCTCCAGGAGGGATTTGACTGAAGACCCAGTGACGGTGCTGGATTTCTTGAGTGTAAACAAACTCATGGACCTGGTCTAGCTCTGCTGACCATGGGGGCATGCAACAATGTTACGAAAGGAAGTAAATTATTTTCCAAAAGTTTGGCAACCTTAATTTGCATTAGGTTTTTTCTCATTCGTTCATTCCTTCTTGCAACAAGATCGCGTCAGCAGAATATGCAAATTGCCGGTAGCATTTAAAGCTCCCGGCACTTTGCTTCATTCTCTTCCCTTTCAATTTCAACCCAAGTCAGACTTGGTTGTTTCTTTCGGCAGCTCAGTTGAATCTGTCCGTTTTTGCCGATAGTTTCGGCTTACTGCTCTTGATATAAATATCATAGCTAAGTATGTTTAACGCATCATACTTTGACTTAGAATGTTAGATTCAGAAGTCATTTAAAGTATTATGAGCTACTTAATAATGTAAAGAGCGTATTCTCAATATTTCCTTTAACATGTCATTGTATATATCATAGCCATAATATACAAGTTACTTTTTAAATTTGGCTCTTCATGATGTTGCACAAGATAAATATGTTTTTTCAAGAAGTATCATACGTCCTGGTTGAGCTTCCACTTAAAGTTAATAAGCTGAGCACTTTTAAAAGCTCACAGTTTAACAAATCGGTTATGGGTCGTTTGCCCAACCTGACGAGATGGTATTCGTAAATTCTTAAAAAAAATTTTCAACATCGAACGTGATACAGAAGTCTATCAGACGGCGGGCCAGATAATTTTTTTTCTCAACATGGAAATCTCGAAATTAAATAGGGAAAATTATTCCACATGGCTAAACGATATGAAAGCCTTGTTAATGAGCAAAAATTGCTGAAGATTAGTTACCGAAGTTGAAAAAGAGCCAGGTAAAGATTCACCGGAAACTTCAGACTTTTGTAAACGCAGAGACAAAGCATATAGTTTAATCTATTTGCACATATCTGATGAATACAAGAATTTGATAAATCAGATTGATGATCCTTCTCAAGCAAGGAAGAAATTAGAACTGCATTTCCGACCAGACTCTCGTGCACGAATTATTGATTTGACAGACAAGTTTTTCAATTGTCACATTGAGTTAGATGAAGAGGTTGATATCTATGCAAGTCGACTAAAAACTCTTATCAAACAATTAGAGGATTTGGGAAAACCTATCCCGTCATATTATCAGTCTTTCCAGTTGATTCGTTACTTGCCTGCTGAATTTGGGCAGATTGTACAGTCAATTTATAGATGGAAAGAAGATGAATTTACGTTTGATGAAATTTTGACTGAATTACTTGCTGAAGAATCTCGTTTAAAATTAGTGCAAAAGGACTCTGAGTCATCGGCTATAGCTTTTCAAACTTCCATTAAAGCGGGACAGAAAAATAAAATAAAATGTAGTTTTTGCGGGAAATGCGGCCATACGAAAGCGAGATGCTTCAAAAGAAAGAAGCAAGAATCGAATTTTGTTTGCAGTGTCAACTCCACAGAAGAAGTATCCAATGACTGGTACGTGGACTGTGCGTCGATCCATCATTGTTGCAATGACCTAAAACTCTTTGTGCATTACATTCCAAATAATGCATCCAGCCTTACAACAGCAATTAAAGGGCCAAGCTGTCCGGTTGAAGGAACTGGTAGAATTGTGCTACTTTTGGAATCTAAAGGTAATAAAGACAAATTAGTTTTAAATAATGTTCTTTATTCTCCAAACTTACGGAGAAATCTTTTGTCTGGTTCACAATTAGATAAAAATGGTTATTCATTTGAATGTAAAAATGGAGTTTTAAATGTAAAATCTAAAGATCAGAGTAGAATTATAATATCTGCAAAATGTAAAGACGGGCTTTATTCTTTCTTGCCCAAATACCCTAGAAGCGTAAATGCAAAAACTAAAAATAATAAAATCTATAAATGTAAAAATGTAAAGGAACTTAACAGTTTTAAAGAACGCGAAACTGATGATTTATCGGCAAAGCCGAAAAATCAGATTTTTTTTTTTTTTCTGAAAATGATGTAAAAATAGAGTCTAAGTCCGGAAATTCTAATTCTAGTCAGAACTCCAACAACTCCGGCGATTTAAAATCTAAATCTAATAGTGTTTTTTCTAGTAGAAAATTTGACAACAATTTAAATGTATGGCATAAACGTTTTTGTCACATTAATTTTAAATATGTTGTTAATACTAGTAAAAATAATGCTGTAAATGGTTTAGGTGATTTTAAGAAAACTGAATTAAATTGTGAATCCTGTAAAATAGCTAAATCTAGACGTGTCTCTTTCAAGCCGTTGAATAAGATCAGATCAGAAAAACCCCTACAACTAGTACATATGGATCTTTGTGGAAAACTTCCACATGTCGCAATTGGGGGATTTAAATATTTTCTGTCTATAACTGATTATTCTCGTAAAGTCACTGTTTTTCCGCTAAAGGAAAAGAGTCAGGCACTAGAATGTTTTAAACAGTATCAAAAACGGGCTGAAAGGTTTTTGAATACGAAAATTGTAAATGTCCGAACTGATAATGGACTAGAATTCTGCAGTGCCGAATTTGAGACCTATTTAGATGAACAGGGTATAAGACCAGAATGTACAAATACGTATACTCCAATGCAAAACGGGGTAAGCGAGAGATTCAATTACACAGCTCTAGACGCTGTAAAGGCAATTTTACATTCCAGTAAATTAGGAAATCAGTTCTGGGCTGAGGCGTTACTATGTTTCACGTATGTGTGGAATCGTGTTTGCCATGAAGGTCAAACTTTAACACCTTTTGAACTTTATTCTGGGCGAAAACCTTCGGTCAGGCATTTGAAAATTTTCGGTAATCCTGTTTTTCTTGGAACCCCCAAAAATTTAAGAAGGAAACTAGATATGCGGGCCAAAAAGGGTATTTTCGTCGGGTATGCTTTAAAAACAAGGGGATATAGAATTTGGCTTCCTACAGAACGGAAAATTGTGGAATCGATTAATGTTAGATTTGAAGCAGAATCTAAGTGCAGTGGAGCCTCACTGGACCCAACTAAGTTTCTGGATTCGTCAGATTCCGACAATGATTCTGATCGGGAAAGTTTAAGTGAGGGGGAAAATGATGTTGTACCAGTGTGCGTACTGGAACACGATGAATAAAGTAAAGAATTCTGCAGTGCCGAATTTGAGACCTATTTAGATGAACAGGGTATAAGACCAGAACGTACAAATACGTATACTCCAATGCAAAACGGGGTAAGTTTAGGGTAGTCAAACCCTAATTCCAGATAAAATTGTTTGGATTCGGAAAGCTGTTCCCTGTCCTGACAAATCACGAACTGATATCTATTATTCAATTGAAGGTGCAAACGCAAGACTGCGGTCTTATAATGATGTTGAAGCGTTTTGCAGATCTCACAAAATAGAATATTCAAAAGAAAATTTTGATTTCAGTGGGAAAAATAAATTTTCAGGGAAAGTAAATTTTACAGACATGAGTAATTCAGAAACATGATTAGACGTTCGTATACCAAAATCTTTCAATGATGCTTTAAAAACACCAGAGGCAGACCAATGGTACAATTCAATGTCAGATGAAATTCATACCATGCAAACACGGAACGTTTGGAGTTTTGTGCCTAAACCGGCTGATTCCAAAATAATTGGCAATCGTTGGGTTTTTACTGTGAAAAGAAACGATAAAAACGAAATCGTTCGTTTCAGAAGTCGCCTGGTAATTCAAGGTCATAGACAATTAAAAGGTATTCACTATGACCAGGTATTTAGTCCAGTCATTGAATTCTCATTGGTACGATTATTTTTTTCTATTTTTGTGTGTAAACTGAATTGGATTCATCATCAATTTGATATAAAATGTGCTTATTTATATGCTCCTCTAAAGGAACACATATACATGTCACAACCCCAGTGATTTCAAGATCCTGAGAAAATTGGTTATGTTTGTAAATTAAATCGTGCAATTTATGGACTTCATCAATCGGGTCGTAAATGGTTTTTGGAAATACATAATGTTCTTACTGGTTTAAATTTTAAGAAATTATCATGGGCAAATAGTGTTTATATTTTTGAATCAAGTGTAATTTTAATACTTTATGTTGATGATAAAGTAGTATTTTGTAAAAATAACAAATGTCTGAATGATGTTATTATTAGTCTGAAATCTAAATTTGATATCAAAGTACTCGGAAAAACGCAAAAACTTTTAGGCGTTGAATTTGAGGAAATAGACAATGCATTATTTATTCATCAACAAAGCTATATCAATAAAGTATGCAAAACATATCAAAAATACAATTTTCCAATTGTTTCTTTGCCGATTGGTGTAGGAACTGTACTTTCCAAAGACCAATGTCCGAATTCTAAAGAAGAAACTGAAATGATGTCTAAATTGCCTTACCGTAACATTTTAGGTTGTATTTCCTTCATTGCAAGTAGAACGCGACCAGATTTAAGTTACGCTGTAAACATATTATCTCAATTTCAATCTAACCCAGGTTTGAATCACTGGAATATTCTACTGAAACTTCTTGGCTATTTAAGTTACACAAAATCTCTGAAATTATGTTTGTCTAACGTTTCAAATTTAAAAGTCGAATGTTATAGTGATGCAAGTTTTGCAGCAAGTCGCGATGATAAAATTTCGATTGGCGGAATGATTTTATTCATTGATCAATCTCCTATCATTTGGAAAACTTTTAAACAGAAATGTGTTAGCTTATCAACAATGGAATCAGAATATGTGTCACTAACTGAAGCTGCAAAGGAATAATTAAAAAAAAAAAGTGCTGTTCTATGGACTTTTATTTTTGCAGTGCCAGAATTTCAAGTCAAGATGCTGAAATGAAATATTTCAATTTAAATTGTTATTTTTATTATATAATGTTCTGATACGATCTTGATTGCAAGAGGCGGGCCATTGTTACGAAAGGAAGTAAATTATTTTCCAAAAGTGTTGGCAACCTTAATTTGCATTAGGTTTTTTCTCATTCGTTCATTCCTTCTTGCAACAAGATCGCGTCAGCAGAATATGCAAATTGCCTGTAGCATTTAAGCTCCCGGCACTTTGCTTCATTCTCTTCCCTTTCAATTTCAACCCAAGTCAGACTTGGTTGTTTCTTTCGGCAGCTCAGTTGAGTCTGCCCGTTTTTGCCGATAGTTTCGGCTTACTGCTCTTGATATGAATATCATAGCTAAATATGTTTAACGTTTCATACTTTAACTTAGAATGTTAGATTCAGAAGTCATTTAAAGTATTATGAGCTACTTAATAATGTAAAGAGCGTATTCTCAATATTTCCTTTAACATGTCATTGTATATATTATATCCATAATAAACAAGTTACTTTTTAAATTTGGCTCTTCATGATGTTGCACAAGATAAATATGTTTTTTCAAGAAGTATCATACGTCCTGGTTGAGCTTCCACTTAAAGTTAATAAGCTGAGCACTTTTAAAAGCTCACAGTTTAACAAACAAGAACAACATAATTGCAAAACATTTTGACATATGTATGCTGTCAGCTTGGAAAATCAATTTCGAATAAATTTGTGTACAAGGTTGAAAAAATAAAGAAATAAAAAGTTGCAAGTTAACCGTTTACAATATTAAAGCAGTATACTGAAATAACAAATTACAGACAAAGATATTAGAAAGGAAACTGACAATTGTTTGTGTAATGGAGGAAAAATTAAGTAACCTTAACTGCATGAACTCAAATGCATAAAATGTAAATTTGTTTATCTGAGAAAAGTACTTACCTCCGAACTTTAAAATGTATTCCATGAGGCGCCCAATTTTTTTCTTCACATGCAGGCTGTTCGGAAGCGATAATCGTTGCCTCACTTTCACTCAGCAGACGCTCAGACACTTACAAAACTTATATATCTATATTTTTTAATTGCCTCTACATTCCGGTACGTGGAAAGGATGAGATGAATCCAGCAGTATTGTATTCAAAAATATGCACATATTTCCTACTTCATCTATTACAGCTAGAGCAAGCAGCACTGCTGTTTACTGGTAAACTGCACTGCTTTCAAAGTTTCGCGCCAATTTCATAGATCGACGAATGGTGGCGTAACGAAGCAGGGGGAGGAGGGAGTTTTCTGGCCTGTCATCACGTGGGTCACGCCCCAGCCCCTCATTAATTGCGTCGTTGATTCCATGCCTTAGAGGTGTTTTGCATTGCTGGGTATATACGGGTCTTTTCTGTACTTAGTGACTCTTGCCACGATTTTATTATCCATTTTTTACCGATATTTTTGAATCTCATTATATGTTTTCTTATGCTTGGGCTTGAACTTAAGTTTTCAGCTCAAAATCAGAATCATTGGAAGTGATTAAGTAGCGTGAACTGAACTGTGTTTAGAAGTTGAAATATACTTGGTCACGAAAAAAAATTAATTCAACCAGAACGAACCAGAAGTAGTACTGTTTGACCACGGATTGTATGGAATTGGCAAGCATCCAGTTAAGGCGACTCCATCTGAATGAGGGGAAAAATAAAAATTTTATGTGCGGATTCCGCTCATTTGAATGAGACTCTGCTTAATTTAGAGGCTAACATACATCTGCAAAATCTGACATCCCTGAAAACTAATAGATGTTTTCATTTCTGCGTGTAATCCGGATGTTTGCCTTTCCATACAATCCGTGGTTAGACAGTATAGCATCCTCTAGCACCAACACAAGACAAAACTCGACGTGGTATGGAGTGAAATAGGTTACCTATGACGACAAGGGACTAAATCTTGATTCATCGTTGAAGATAACACGTCTACTGTTTGTCACAACTCAGCTAATCAAGTGGAGCAAAAAATCAATCGACGAAAATCCAATCCATCGCAATGGATGCCGATTCGAGACACCAGCATCTTCCATAATCTCCGGATTGTTTTTCTATATACCATCAAGGTCTTCTTTCAAGATGGTAAACGGCATGGAACTATTGTTGGAGACCTTGTTGATACGGTAGGCGCCACTCTTATGATATGCAATCTTCGCTCTCATTTCTGTTCCTAGAATGCCTTAACCGACCGCAATGGCGTGGCTCATTTATTTTTACCTACACTACGCTACTACCATATCGCTCCGACCGAGGTGGCGGCAGATACACGTGTACAAAAAACCTGCTTCTCTGAGGCCTACTGTACGTCCCTTTAAAATGTCCAACAATTGTTCGTATACCTCTAAAAGGTCGTCCTAGTTATAACAGCATCTTTACAACTCGACAGTTTTGTTTGAAGTGCCCTTGGACACAAGTTTTCCCACTTTCATTCGTACCTATCAGCGCATCTTGTATGCGCATAGTGCACTTATCCTTTTGTCACTGGCGACGAGCTGAAAATTTAAGTTTAACCCCAAACATTAGAAATTATTTAAATAGATTAAAAAATAACGGTAAAAAATAGTTGTTCGTTGCTCCAAAGTCTAAAGCTCCCTCTATCGGCATTTTCAAACTACATCTTTAAAATTTATTTTCAAGAAAATACTGATTAAAAGAATAATTTTAATGAAAACCGCAAACTAATCGACCAATTTTTCCGTTTTTTTTATGTTCATTTGTGATATTGGACTCTAAAGTTAAATGGCGCCTGAAAACGTTTGGGACCCTTATTTTTACTATTATATTGTTTGTCCTATCACCCCTTAGAGTTTTGCCCAAGAGTTCAGAAGCACCCTGTATTGCAATAGTAAGGTGACTAGCGCATTTAAACAAAATTAAACGATACAAATGCAGTAAAAAAATGTCACCTTAATCATTTTTCAAGAATGTCCACACTATTTTTCCTGGCAGGTTTTAGGATGTACATTTTCGCCCACTCTAATTTTCTCTCGAAAATCCTCGCAACGATGTTAATTATGTTTGTCAGGAACTACCTCAGACGAAATTTTCGAGAAAAAAGCAATTACGATGCCGTGACCGTTGCATAGTACCGTGCTTGCACATTATTAGGAGAAAACATTTTAATGATATTTAGGCTTGTCTGTCCAGACCCTAGTGTTTTTTCATTTATTATTTTTTTGTCTGTTAGGGGTTTTTTTTTCTATTTTTAAAGTAAAACACTTCTGGACTAGCTTCACATAGTTGTGTCTTGAATCTTTTATTTACACCAGAATTTAAACCATTGTTCTCAAGGAAGGTTTGACTATGTTGAGTGTGTGGGGGAAGAATGTTAATAAGAAAAACTTATAATAATATATTTAAAAAATTAAGCCGCAGTTTTAAAGGCGATTTAGTTTTTAAAAAAGGGACCTGTGCTCATTCGATCACATTTGAAGTAATGTCTCTTAATTTATAAGAATTTTACCTCAAATATTTTCTCATAATTGCGCAAAAACTTTCAATCTTAAAAATAAATTGCGGCAGCGAAATGCAAAAGGGATGTAAGTGCCAAAATTAAATATCTGGGGAAAATCAGTACCAATAGAAGGAGAACCTCTCCTCTGCTTTGAAACAAGAAATAGTAATGATAGTTCAGCTAGATGCTGATATAGAGTATGACTTATAAAATAGTAATAATAAAACACTACGTAAGGTCTGATCATAAAACGCGTTATGCTAGAAACTTTTGAAAGTCCACTTACATCCCTTTGCTTCTCACAGCCTCAGTTAATGTTTGCATTGGCAGGATTCCAGAAATTACTATATAGTCCAGTCAATAGATACATTTTACCTTGCAAAAAATGGGGTCAAAGATTTTATTTTTTTAATTTGTACATATTGGTGCCGACATGGAAAAACCAAGTTATCCAACACGAAAGACCCCGGGAGAACTTTTGGGGGCCGAAAAACCACAAAAATTTATGACTTTTTTTGGTTTTTCCAAAATATCTCCGAAATGGTTCAACTTAGAAAAAAAGTTTTAAATGTAAAGTTTAAAGAACATAAAATTTCCTACAACTTTTGTATTTACAACTTTTTTGTAGCACAGATAACAAGCTTGCTATAGCTCTTTGAAAATAGGCAGTTTTCCTCCACTCCGAAAAAAAAAGCTTTCACACTGAAAGCAAGGCGTCATAATTATTAGAACTTGAATAGAAACTTTAGTTTCAGAGAGTTTATCGACAATTAGATTAGTTTGAGTTTCTTGCTCCCCCCCCCCCCGCTGGACACAGTAGCAATTCTGGCTGACAGATTAGTTCCCACTAGGCTCCAAAAACAAATGATGTATTATGAAACTGAAATACATATATACGCATTCATTTAAAGCACATACGACGATGCAATAATAATTGAAAAAAAAACCTTCCCCACTGCTCACGAACTAACTTTTCTGATCTGACAGAGGTAGTCTTCATCAGACTCCAATAATAGATGATATATTGTTGTTTTTAACTTAATTACACAATATATACATTCATTTGAGGGATATAATTCGTACATTCTAGATTAATTATTGCAAACAAAGATGCGATTTTTAAATATTAATGTGAAGGAATGAATATTAGGCAGCTAATAAGCAAACAATCAACACAGTCATGCATCCTATGCTCTGATACAATAATAATAATAAACCCTCCCCCACCTCTCACGAACTAATATTTCTAGTCTGACAGAGATAGTCTTCAGTCAGACTCCAATAACATATGATTTATATTGCAGTTTGTAATTGAATTACATAATCTTCTCATTCATTTAAAGCACATAATTCGTACCATCTATTCTGTTACAAGCTAAAATGCAATATTCGAATATAAATGTGAATGAATAAATATTAGGGTGATAATAAGCAAACAATAGACATAAAAATGAATAAATAAAGGTACAATAGTAATACGTAATAAACACTTTGAAAAAATTCTGCAGAAACTGACTTTTTGAGGCATGAAAAACCCAAAAGAATTACCTTACAAAATGAAAATCCAACTGTAGAAGATTAATACATACATCTAAATTACGCAGAGATTCATTCGACCTTAAAGCAAATAGAGAAATGACAACAAAATACACTGTTTATCTTCTTCGAAGCCGTTTTGAAGGTCCAGGTTCTCCCGGTTCAGAATCTGTAGGGGTAGAAAGAAGCTGTGGTCCTTTAATTGTTCATCTCCTTGTTGCGGTAATTCCAAAAGCTCCTGGAACAAATCATCTTCTTCAGCAGTCTCATCCAAAGATGAAATTTCTGCAACATTTTCACAATTTGTGCCACTGCAGTGTTTGCACGTGCTGGAGCATTTTAAACCTGCCTTGTGACAAGAACAGGCTCCAGTACAATTTTTCTTGCAGGTAGAAGGTACAATCTTCAAAAGATTCTGAGTAACTGAATCTCTTTTCGTGTCAACATGCATTAGACCTTGCGTCCTGCGTTCCCAACCCCATTTCTCTGGATCAATTATGTTGCCCAACCAACTTTGAATTTGGTGGTAGAACCGATATGAGTGATAACGTCCAGCATCCCCCCTCCCCGCACGTTGGATGTAACCCCTGCAAGATTTATCTTAGCCCTTTATACTAGTTTTATAAAAAGATTAAATTGCAAAGTATCCAAAGATAGGTTCAAATACTTTACGTCACCTGTGTATAATATTTGCAAAATGTTTTCTCCAGCTGCAGCTAAGGAAGGCATCATGATGACAGATTGGGTCCATAAATTCTTCAATAGCTTCCTTAATTTCAGGAGTTTTTTTTTTTTTTTTTTGGATATTTTGTACAACTTAATTTTGCCTTGGCCAAAGATTGCCGAAGTCGTATCACACCCACTAAACGCATGGATGAAAAAAATATTGCTGGGGTCAAACTCAAAAGATTTAGTGGGGAAAAAAACAAATCACAAGCATTCCCTCTTCCAGGTTTTAAAAAGAACAAGTTGCTGCAAGCATGTCCTAAATCTGTCATCAGTCCTCTCGCCCACTATAACAACCTTTTCCATTTCTTTTGCCTTTGAAAGAGCAGTAAGTAAGTCGGCATCATCTTGAGTCTGCCTGACTTCAATGCCACACTCTTCGAAATATGTCTCAAGAAGTAGAATAAGACAATTCTTTTTGTTATAATTTGCCAGAAATCTTTCTTGAGGAATTTAGTTAACATGTAAGGTTCAACCATTACTTCAAGGGAAGATATTTATTGCTCATTGATATAGCATTTGTGACAGGCAGTGTGAATTGTCACTTCTTTTAAGAACATCAAAAAACGCTGATGCTCTTCATTTTGCCGTTTTGCGCTGCATCTTTGAAGATTTTCTGTTCCTTTCTCCTTCACAATCTTTATTTCGCATTCATGCAAACTGATTTCGAAAAATAATAATGATAATAATAAAAAAAACACCTTCGTCAGGCGTAATCATTTCTAGGGAAAAAAAATTGTAATTCAGAACACACAAATTGATAAAACATAATCTCTCTCAAACCCTGAAGTGATCAACATGAGTAGCTATTGAGTCGATTCATTTCATTTGGAGAAAAAAAAGGGGGGGGGGGATGGAATGGGGGTGTTTTGTGTAAGTTTAATGGAACGGAGGCATTTACGCTCAGCTGTGAAAGACAAATGATTTCCAAGGTCAGACTGCCGGCGTTTCTACCTTTTTCCTCCGTTATCCGATGCGCTTTCACGCACTTCGCTGAAGGTGTTCAGAAAAAGTATGACTTTGAAGAAGCTGTAACTCGCTTGCTTTTCATGCTACAAAAATGTTGTAATGACAAAAGCTGAAGGAAATTTCATCCTCTTTAACATTTGCATTCGAAGTTTTTTTGTAATTTTAACCATTTTTGAGATATTTTGAAAATACTACAAAAAGTCACAAATTTTTGGGGGTTTTCGGCCCCCAAAAGTTCTCCCGAGGTCTTTCGTGTTGGATAACTTGGTTTTTTCATATTGGCACTAGTATACACAAATTTAAAAAATAAAATCTTTGACCCCATTTTTTGTAAGGCAAACCCGTTTTTCTCTACCTATTGACTGGACTAATAGGAAAGATTAAAAATATACCTGTGTGTGAAAGGGAAAATATTTCAATACATACAAAGCATATGCCTTAAATTGCACAGGAAAAACAAATTTTGACTGCTTACAGAAAGAATCATATTATCATTTTACTACACGTTCGAGGCGATAAAATACATAAACAGAACTCCACTTTTTATAAAATTTGTCTTATTAAGTTACATTTTAAAATAGATACGTTTTGTGCAATCGTTCTTAAAGATGTGGGATACTTTTAAATAATTAAACAAGTAATCGAAAAAAAAAAAAAAAAGGTTTGCTACTAAGGTTTGGAATACATTAAATAACTTTCTTACTAGAAGGAATGTGTTTCTGCTCTTTATGCTTTTGCTGAAAGACTCCACAAGGTTTACCGGGACTTCATTCAGCTTTTTCCGAACCAAATGCTATCATTCATTCAGAATTTAGGTACTACGGAAAGATAATTTCAATCATATCTCATGTTCGTTTTATCCTTCGTTGCTTACATGTCCGTATTTTCCCTTTTAGTTTTCGAAGATGGTATTAACGATTTTTCTTCTTATGCTTCGAAACTGTAATATGTATATGGGTCATTCTTCAAAAAGTGTAACTTTTCTGTCACACACCTTTTACTGTAAAAACTATGGGAAACAATTCATTTAACAGTGCTTTTTAATTTCATCAAAAAATATCTATTTAAACCTGCCAGAAATTTTTTATTAATAATTCTTATTTTAAAATATTTTTGGTTCAGAACACGTGAATTCTCACCTAAGTGTATTGTCACACACCTTGTGTGACTGTTTATATTGCTTAAGAGCCATTGTCTGTAAGGATCAGGCAGGTTGTGATTGTTGGGATCTTTAATTTTCTTTATTTTCACATAGATTGTTTCTTATCATGAATGTAATGTAAATCCGAAATTTGAGCTTTGTCTGACTCACCGTTTTTGAGAAAATATTTTTTTTTTGTTTAGGGGGCGTGGCACTTTTTGCTGGTTTTTCAAATTTGCAGATTTTAATGTGCTTGTTGCTTGAAGCGCCCTTATAATGAAATGGATTTTTTAATTCCATATTACTAGTTATTGTTATGTACTAGTCTTGTTAGATACTGTTACAGCTGTCGAATTAGTGACACTACGAGGGCGACGCCCACAAACTCCGTTTAAAAATGACTGAAAATGATTTTTTTTCTATATTCAAGGCCAATTTTCTCAAAGCGCCTTCATGATGACACCAACATTTTTAGATCATTTTCTAGCCACTCTTACATACATCAAAAATATATATCAAAATCGGTGTCACTATAAGGGCGCCAGAAGATATTGGAACTTTTATTCGATAAATTTCACAAAAACACAAATATTTAAAATCTAACTACAACTGTCGCCCTCAAAACAGAGATCTGATGCTAAATTTGGTTGATAACCAACATGTTTGTCAAACATTTGCACGAAAAAAATCGGTGTCACTCCTATTATTTTTGGAAATATAATCGTTCGAAGTTAGTACGTTATAGCGTTATTTTATATTTATTTATTTAATCTTTTCACCCCCAGATAGTTTTTTTGAACATATTTATTTTTAATTTAATACAAAAATGTGTATCTTTTAACATAAATAGCTTTGGGCAGTAAGAGCGTCTTTTTCTTGAACAGAAAATGCCCGTTTTGATATAGGTACAGGCGGATGTATTGTGCATAATATGTCTAGATTATCATACCAATACTCATCTTGTTTTTTCGGCCAAACAAATCTATTTATACCAATTGTTCTTGACATGCATTTGACCTCAACTTGCAAATGAATTTTATACGAAAGATGTATAGAGAGAAGTTCTTACAAACATCTTATAAAAATGATCAAATTTTCAACTAATAAATACCCCTGCATTGCCAAAAGTTCAATTTAATGAACTTGGATGAGCCCTCTCTTTACGAGCTCAGTTCAAGTTCACTTTAAAGCATAAGGAGCATTTATAAGAACAATTTACGATTGGTGAAAATACTGGGAAAAAACAACATCCCTGTCAAGTTGCACACTAGATGAGAAATGCAGTTCGTAACGGGGAAAAAACTGTTCGTTGCTTCAGAGTATTGTACTATGAAACAAACTCTATCCCCTCTTTTTCGATGGAAGAAACAAAAAACGAATGCATTCTCAATACATCAAATGAGAATATTGAAGAAAGCGAACATTCAGAATCTGAAACTGAATTTGAGGATAACGTAGACCAAAACGAAGAAAACATTAAAAATCAAATCAAACCAATTTCAGAAAGACAGTCATCTCTTATTGAAAACTGTTAATTTTGTAGCACTAAAGCATGGGAAAACACGGTATCCCAGAAAAATAGTTGAAGTTGACCATTTGCAAGTTTAGGTCAAATGCATGTCAAGAACAATTGGAATAAATAAATTTGTTTGGCCGGAAAAACAAGACGAGTCTTGGTATAATAGTCTAGACATGTTATGCACAATAGATCCACCTGGTACCTATATCAAAACGGGCATTTTCTATTCAAGAAAAAGACTCTCTTGCTGCCCAAAGCTGTTTATGTTATAATGTACACTTCTTTGTATTAAATTAAAAATAAATATGTTAAAAAAAAAAAAAATATGGGTGTGAAAATATTAAATAAAGAAATAAAAAAAACCACCATAACGTACTAACTTGGAACGATTATATTTCCAAAAATAATAGGAGTGACACCGATTTGTTTTGTGCAAATGTTAGACAAACATGTTGGTTATCAACCTAATGTAGTATCAGATATCTGCTATGAGGGCGACAGTTGTAGTTAGATTCTAAATATTTGTGTTTTTGTGAAATTTATTGAATAAAAGTTCCAATATCTTCTAGCGCCCTTATAGTGACACCGATTTTGATACATATTTTTGATGTATGTAAGTGTGGCTAGAAAATGATCTAAAAATGTTGGTGTCATCATCATGAAGGCGCTTTGAGAAAATTGGCCTTGAATATAAAAAAAATTCATTTTCGGTCATTTTTAAACGGAGTTTGTGGGCGTCGCCCTCGTAGTGTCACCGATTTGACAGCTGTAACAGTATCTAACAAATAGTAATATGGAATTAAAAATCCATGGCATTATAAGGGCGCTTCAAGCAACAAGCACATTAAAATTTGCAAATTTGAAAAACCGGAAAAAATGTGCCACGCCCCCTAAACAAAAAAAAATTTTTTCTCAAAAACGGTGAGTCAGACAAAGCTCAAACTTGGGATTTACATTACATTTATGATAAGAAACAACATATGTGGAAATAAAAAAAATTAAAAATGTCAACAATCACAAATGCTTTAAACTGCCTGATTCTTACATGACTCTTAATTAATTAAAAGTATATTATTATTCATTCATTATTCCTCCCAAAAGTGTCTCAAATACTAACGCTTTAAGTATATTTAATTTTTAATGTGTTTTAATTCTTTTTAGTAGGATAGGGAATCATGCCACACAATAAATTTTCACCTCCGTTACCTAAACACAAAATGCCAATCATCATTAACACGTGGAAGTAATGATATTAAATTTTATTTTTCATGATACAAGGAGCCCCTTTGTTTATTTTCAGCCTTAAAGAAGTTGTGACAATTTTATTAAAAAGCAAGAAGATAGATTTTGTTTTAAAAACTAAGTGTGGTTATTGTGAATTCTAACTTCCGTTAACTTGAATTTCAAGGTTGTAGATTAACATAAAAAAGGTGTGAACATGTTTTCATATTAGAACAGTTCGTAATCCAACGTTGTGAAGCACAAAAATTGCAAAATTATTGCAGACACGTGTTGATCCTCATATTCAATTCTCTTGTGAAAAAGAACAGAATAATTGCCTTCCATTTCTGGATGTTCTCGTTTCTCGAACTGAGTCTGGTTTTGAAACTACGGTTTATCGCAAACCTTTTGCTGTTTCATTACCCCCCCCCCATAGATTATCGTCTCACCCTCCTAATCAAAAATATTCAGCTTTCAACACATTTGTTTATCGTACAATGAATATTTGTTCTTCACCTGAGCTTCTTAATGCGGAACTTAACTATCTAAGAGCTGTGGCTGTTGATAGAGACTATCCGCCCACCTTAGTTGATTCCATTTATAAAAACCTTTGCAAAAAATCTCAAAATATTGTTCTTAATAGAACTTTTAACACTAAGAATTTAGTTCTTCTGCCTTTCTTCCCTGGTATTAGTTTTCAGGTTGCTAAGATTCTGAAGCGATTCCAATTCTAAGTGGTATTTTCTCCTATTAATAAACTTTCTTTCTCTTCTCTTAAAGATTCTATTCATCCTCTTAATTGTTGTGGGAGCTATAAAATTGTTGGCAATTGCGGACTCGGATACATCGGACAGACCCGCCGTTCTTTGAAATTTCGGTTAAAAGAACATCAAAGATATGTCAGAAAACAACAGTTGAATAAATCCAGTATTGCTCAACTCTGTTGGGAATCGAATCACTCTTTTGATTTTAACTCTTATCAAATTATACAAAAATGCCCCAATTCGTTGGATCTTGATTTTTGGGAATCTTTCCACATCCTGAGGAACCGTTCTAATTTAGTTTACGATCTTACTGCAATTCCCTATTTTTCTTCTGTGTGGACTCCTTTGTTAAAATTGGTTTAGTTTCTCTATTATTTTTATGTATACGTCCTACATTTCTTACTTATATTTTTTTTCATTTTTTGCTTTCTTATTTCGTTTTGTGATTAACTAATTCCAAGATGTTTATCCTTTACTTTGTTTTTTCCTGCATTTCTCCATTTGATACATTGCTTCCATACATAGTTTTTCCCGCTGGTAAATTTATTGCTAATTTATGCAGAGTGGTTTCATTTTTGGACGTTTTGCATTGTTTATGGGTTTTCTTGGAAAATTTATTACTTAACGGATTTTTCCTGATGGAATTATATAATAAATTATGCCTCCAGGTGTCATTTTATCTTTTCTTGTTTTTGTTTAATTTCTATTTTTTGATATTTATACTATCTCCTGTTCCACCATGTTGCATTTCTCGGATGACTTTTCATCCAGAAGCTCACACTTCTTTGCATTGAAAAAGGTGTTCCTTGTAACACCGAAACACGTGTCTGCAATAATGTTGCAACTTTTGTGCTTCACAACGTTGGATTACTAACTGTTCTAATTTTCAGCAAAAAGGTATTTATTCGTTATATATGTTTTCATATGCTTAACATGTGCAGATTGCAGCAACGAAGAAAAAAAAATATTTCCCTGAAAAATGTGTCCATTAGGCCTATATTAATGGAAAATTCCTCACCTAGGTGAATCTCACCTCAGTGGCAGACCTTATTAATGTTATAATTATTTTTGGGGTAAAAATAAATGATGGATGGGGAAATAAATCAATATTAGGCATTCTAACAGAATTATAAATTGTCAGTATGTTCTTAAATTTACTAAATACTATTGTTTATCACATTTTGAACTAAAAGGATAACTAAAAATTAAGCCTTACTTTAATTAAGTGAGCATAATATTAAGTTCCCTCTAATCATTAAAACAGCTCATTGTTTGCACCACTTAACAAAATTACTACTTTGATATTAAACTGGCCTTGATTTTTAAACAATAAAAGTTTATTTGTTTTTTTCCATTAACAAGACATTATTTATTTATTTATATTTTTTTACTTAGGAGTAAAATTATTGAAACAGCTGGGACACTGTTTATGGTTACTTTTAGTAGGTAACATTTCATGTAAATATGAAAAAAAAAGAAAGAAAACAAAAGATTTCGAAATTGAAAAATATTTGCGTTCAAAAGTTACATTTGCTGGAGAAAGACACATATGCACTTGATTTAGATACGTTTGCTTAAATTTATTTCAGTCATTTGAGTAATGTATTTTAAGAATTGTCCTTTAGTATAGGTTCCGGTTCTTTCAAAATTTTTCGCTCACTTTTGCTAATTTATTATCTTTATTTTTTTCCTTATATATATATATGTATATATATATATCCTTATTGATTAAAATTAATATCGTATTCCAAGTTAATTTTCAGTATTTTGATTTATATATGCCCATACAATATGAATAGTAAATTTGGGAGCTTGTGCCACTCATTTTTACGGCTCTGTAAAAAATGCCATGGTGCACAAAAAGTAAATTAAATTATGCTTTATTTTCAGTAAGTTACCGCCCTATAGCCAGGACCAAGGCAGAAATACATAAAATACACCGCCAGCTCAGTCATTCCATCCGAGGACTGCAGTTATAGTCCTCCAGTGCTAATTTTATATTAGCTACCAGTTTGTATGGCTTTCTTCGCTCCCTTAAGAGATTTTCCACCTCCATCTCAGTTACAACCTATTCCGGGCTGAAAAAAGCTAATAAGCATGAAACTGCAGTCTTCGGATGGAATGACTGAGCTGGCGGTGTACTTTATGTTATAAATTATGCTGTGTTGTTTAGTGGTACATAAAACATGTGCACGACGTCAAAGAACAAAAAAAAAAAAAAAAATAAATAATGTTTTAAAATATTTTTTAAAAACCCATGTTATGCGACGCGTCACCCGTATGATCATGGTAAGACGGCACACTTATACGGGACGTACACAATAACAATTTGGGATATTTTCAAAAATTCATTTTGCGGATTTCTCGAGAGATAAAAGTCCAATTCCATTGGGGAGACTGGGGATATTTGATCACCACTTTAGTTTTCAATTTTTATCTCGGCTGAAAATTATCAGTTTTTTTACAGTACGTGAACAAATTTATTTTTTTTTTCTCTATCTTACAGTATTTTTTTAATTGAAAGTTAGACAGCTTTCGTAAAATATTTTTTTTCAATAATTTCATAAAGGGATCATGTATCCCCATATCAAGGGGTACATGATCTCTTCATAGAGGATCAAGCATCCCTTGATGACTGCGAAAATACACTGACTTTTTATTAGATCAGCAAAAAATAACACAATTTCTAACTTTCTTTATTAGATTAAAGTAACTTGAACACAAAATATCGTTGTTTTAAATTCCACTAGGATATTTGTAAACTAAATGAATTTACGTTAATGAATTTGTGATGCTTTTGATCAGTTACTTATTCTCCAATACAGTTGTGAACAATATATTTTATAAATAAATCTAAAATTACAAGAAATAAAAAAAATGGATGACAAGCAAAAAAATCACTTTATTTGCTTCTTGTCTTACAATAATATAATTAAGAGTTTTATCAATTAAATTAATTTCAAAAAAGACGGAAGAAAAATGTAAGTATCAGTGAACTTATAAAAGAGAAAAGAAAGTCTAGCATATGTTTGCAAATCCTGAAAAGTCAAATGCAAACAGTTCGTTCGTTCGAACTGTTTGCATTTGACTTTTCAGGATTTGCAAACATATGCTAGACTTTCTTTTCTCTTTTATAAGTTCACTGATACTTACATTTTTCTTCCGTCTTTTTTGAAATTAATTTAATTTTTTTTTCTTAAAATTCCGCTCAACCAAACTGGATGTGTGCAGCTTAATACATTTTCTCAATTTTTCAGGAAAAATAGATTGAGTAAGCATATTACTTTTTCACTTTAGAAAACTGACTTCAAACTCTAGAAATCCAACTTTGCATTCTACCCGCTACTGGGTCTACATAATGGGCAACTCACTTTTTTGTTTTTAATCTAACTGTAGCAAAATCAATGTTTTTCCTTCAAACAAAGATTTAACATGTATTTCAATTTGTTCAAGCTCATTTGGCTGATCAAAACATATCAGTAGATATTCATCAGTAGAGTTAGTTTATGTTTAGATCTTTGAGGTGTTATGTTTGTATGTGGGTTACAAGTGCGAACTGATATTTTAGTTGTTTGGCGTATTTACTGCAGTGATTGTTTAAATCTATCACTCAGACTTTGCTAAATTTTATTATGTTAACATGATTTTGAATGTTTAAAGTTAATGTCAACTAAGTGATCAACAGTTATATTTATTTCATTGTGTTTATATTGTCATATGGATACTTGATGCCTGGGATCATGTATCCCTCTAAACAAAGGGATCAAGTATCCCTAATATGCAATTTTTTACAAACATACTTGTTCGATTATTAACAATCAGTAGCAATTTTCTGAAATTATGTCTCAATTATTTAAGACTGACTATACTTTAACATTACACTTCAGTATTTTTTTTAAGCTGTATATAACGAATAATGCTTCAGAATGCTTTCTTAAAAAAGAGTTGACCTTGACATATTCAGACAACCATTTCTTGAGCTAAAGCAAAATGGCTGAAAAATTTTTTTTTTCCAGTTTTGTGTACAAGTGTAACTTTAATATAACTGTCAGGTTTCAAATCTCTACTTAATGACTTTGATACATTTTTGACTGTAAGATCGTGTACCTCCCCAGGGATCAAGTATCGCCAGTCTCCCCTACCTTAGACCAAGACCGACGCAAGTCCCAAAATTGCGATTTTCCGTTTATTAGTGCAGTGTATGTGATAACCTATTTGAATATTTGTATGTCGAAGTAAAATTTCTTTGCGTGAGAGGAATATATTTTCAGCAAAATCTTCAGAAAATCCGAATAGTTTAAATTTGATTAGACATTTAATTTCAACTTACAAATCAAACATAGAATGTAAAATGTTTGAAGTGGATTGTATTAAATACTTTTTGTGAATTTTAGTTACTTATGATTTTATATCAATTTGAAAAGTTAACTAAATACTAATACAATTGCATTTATTATTTTCTTTTATTGTTATTTTAAGATCGTTAATGTATGTCAAAGGAGTTCAATCTAAAACTGAACATGGAGTTAATTTGGTTTCTGATACAATAATTGTATTTATATGCAAATTTGCGGTACGCCATTTCAAATGGAGAAACAATTTAGGGTCTTCTTGGCACTAAACTAATAACCGGCACGTAAACATTTTCAAGTTCTTTGCTTTCTCGAGGAATAATATCTTGCATTACATCCATACCCTTGCAATACTATCTTGCAAGAATAATTCTTCTTCGTAAAATTACCTCGGAATCCATTTTATTCTCAATGAAACAGATGCTTTCATATACTCGCAAAGTTTTCCCTGAGTTGCTTGCGGGAATATATCTTTCAAACTATTCCAAAGTTTTCGTTTTCTGCTTTATTCTCTCTTTTCCTCTCTTTTTTTTCAGCAGTGTTGATAGAAGTAATTTGTTTTCTTCAATGTTGGCTGTTAATCTACATAACAAAACATTGCTAGTGTTACAACAGCGAAAGTTGTATGTATGAATTTTTGAAAAGCGAGACTATTTTCTCCAGCATATTACATTTTGAACACTATTTATCAGGTTTTGCGTTTCTTCGAGTAGCTTTTTTATTCGCTAAGCAATGTAAAACAGAAAGAGTGTCCGCAAAGTGAGATTACGGAGAACAGTTTTCTGTACTCATATTTGCATTGTAAGTTAAAGCTGAATCACATCGTAGTTATCAATTTATGTATGATTTCGTAACTTATATTATTTTTTAAATTAAAATATTAAAAAATATTAATTTTGCTTTCTTTGCACATCATCTACAATGTAGTTTTTTTTTCTCTCTGTATATAATGATTGTAAATCCAATGATTTTGAATATTAACATATTTGCGGATTTGATTTATGAAATTTCGACAAAAAAATAGTGTTCTTGACTGCAATCATAGAAAATATCACCGGTGGCGACACCTAGTATCAAACCAGAGATATTTAGGTACACGAAATTTGGCTACTTTACTCTATATATGTGTGACAGTGATTGTGTATGTTCTTTACATGAAAATATTATATTTTGATAAAATACTTTTGTGCACCTCCTTTAAAAAAAAAATAGATACCACGCGTGTCATTAGATGATGACATGTAATAATAGGCAAGACAGTTAACGGCATGACTAAAGTGTTATAGAAAGAATTCAGAACCTAATTTCGGTATTTTTATGAAAGTATGTTGCAAGAGTACCTTTACGTTAAGCGTAAGTTCTTAAGTGTTACATGGTGACGTTACATATGTCGGTTAAATAATATGTTTTTAGAAAAATTTGTGTTTTAAGTCATGTATTAAATCTTCTCAACTTAATAAATTTATGTTTTAACTGAAATGAACGATCTCGCGCTCAAAATATAACATAACACTTACACTTGATGAAATAAATACTGCTCAGTAAACAAATGAGAAATTTTCACGTTAAATAAATCCCGAAATAAATGAATCAGTTTTAACAAATAATTTTTTATTTATTTGATTCAGTCGTTTTCCGTACCAATAAACTTTTGAAATGTATGCTCTTACAGTTTTTTGCATGCGCTAGAGACTTGATTTAAGCAAAGAGAAATAAAAGTCTCACTAAAGTAAACGCATCTCTTGATTAAATTTAACCTCGATGACGGTTAAAATCATTTTGAAATTCACGACTTTTTTTCTCAAGTCCTTTAGAAACATTCTTTTTATTGCATGCTTTTAAACTACGGGACCCATGTTAATATTATTGTGTCAGTAATAAAATCGCTTAATTTCTTAAAAGGTTACAAAGGTGCCTGCTGGGAGATATTATCTACTCGATTGTGTAAATAAGGCCTTTCTACGTCTCCCCCAATGTGAAAATTGAAAGAAAAACATATTTTATTTTCTAAAAGTTAAATTTTTTTGCAATACATTGTTTTTTTTTTTTTTTTTTTGCTTTACAATTATTTTAAGTGAAATAGTATATGAGCATTATATTATAATAAGTATTTTTTTATTAGGCATGCTTTTTTTTAACTTTAAAATAATAAAAAAAATATGGTAAATTAGAAGTTTTGAGCACCCAACCAGCAATGGACAGGTTTGTCTAGTATTTTCAATTTCAAATTTTTAATCGATATTTGTAATCGAATTCGAGGAACACCATCAGTGGCTTCTCAAAATAGATATCATCTCTTTCAAGAACATTTCTGCTAAAATTTTTCCAAACATAAATTTTTATATACAGTGTGAATTATTTTTTTACTACTTATGTGTCACCAACAATGCATGTTCTTGGCAATCAAGTTTTTGAAAAGTTTCTTTCTTAAGAGCGCGACGATGAAGTCTCTATTACATTCGATGAAAATATAAATTTTGATTATTATAAAATGTGAATTTCAACCATTTTTATAGTCAGAAGTAACCCTGAAACTGCGTAATAAAACTGCGTTTTTTATTATTATATTTAATCACAGTTTCATTGGGACGTACTTATTCTTTGGATTTTTTTCTATCACAGTGGTATATCTTTGTGGTTAGTAAAAATCGTTAAGAATCTTTTAAGCTAATGTGCTCATAATTGTTGGGTGGTGATAAAGTGGTTATAACAATCCTTGTATTAATATAAACTGTCATACTAGAATTGGTTATATGGGTTAATACAAAGACCCCCCCCCCCTTGCTGTGCCCGTGGGAGTAATTTTTTCCACATATAGACGCCGGTATATTCGGTATTTATTTATTACACCACCTTCTACGTAAATTTAACTAATATTCTACCAAATATAAAGAATGGAAAAAAAATAGTCCATATCCTACTTATGCAGATACTTACGTACCTACGTATATTTTAAACAGTTTTTTGAATAAAAGTTGCTCATCAAAGGAAGGTTTCATAAACACCCTGTAGTTATTTTCTCGCTTGTCTTCGCTTTTCCTGTTCAATTGCACATTAATGTATCGCTGTGAACTTCCTTCTTTTTTACTTTAGAATGGTGCACTTTTGATTTGTAGCATCTGTTTGCGAATTTTTAGTCTTTATATCATCGTTTCTATTTTTATTTTATTTCTATTAGTTTTCGGCATTGCATTTGTTTAATTTTATTACTAATGGTGTATTTTTGTGTCAATTAGTAATAGGTCTTATAACTGGCGATCTGCTTGCACACTTGTAACTTGATATAGAAGAACGTCAATAAACCGGCCTTAATTTGAACATACAAATGCTGTGATAATGGGATAAGCTGTTTCAGGGTTACTTCTGACTATCAAAATGGTTGAAATTCTCATTTTATAATAATCAAAATTTATATTTTCATCGAATGTAGTTGTGACTTCATCGATTTTTAAAAAATAGTACGGGTTTCACTCAACTTGAATTCAAAATCTCAATACAGTCCTTGATTTGTTACACATTGGAAACATATATTTGGTTTTGTGCGCCCACTAGTAAAATCATATTGATAGTTTGTTCGGCACATTGAACAGTTTGATTCATTGGATTTCAGAAAATTGACTCTTTAGTATTGGTTTAACAGACTAAATAAAGATGTCATTTTTTAATTTATATATCATATTTTCTCTCCCGTTTAGGACACTTATCACCTAAAACAGCAAATCAATTAATCAAAGATAGGGGCTTAGAGAAATTAATTAAAAGCCTTTATGTACAATGTGCTTTGTGTATATAGTTTACTATGGCATTATTTATTAAAACATCCTGCAAGAGACATTAAAAGACAATCAATTAAAAGCCAAAAATCAATTTCGCTTTTTCCTAAGCAAACTAAAAACTAAATGAATGCATTTCGCATTCAAAATGGCGAGTGTGGAGAAATTTATCTTCTTGGCTCGAGATCCGCGGCAGTTCATTATCATCTTGTCATTTTGTAATGTATGATAGCTGCATCCAAAATCTCTTCTAACGATTTAGGATTTATGTCAATTAATCATTGAAGTAAACTAACTCGTGCACCCCGTCACAAGAAGACTCTGCATAAATATTGCCTGCCAATATACTTTAGACAGTAATTGTTTGTCTAGCGGGCGCGGTGAACTCATTGCATTTGTTGCTTTATATCATAAAATACCCTGAGCATCCTTTTTTACAGCAATTTGTTTTTCAGTTTAGCATTTTGTGCTTCTGTAGTGTAATTTTTCACCGATTGATAGGTTTTTGTGCTGTATTTTTTTTTTTTTGCTTTAATAGGTGTATATTGTTTTATTTCTGCACTGTTGTTATTTTAATTTTGCAGTTGTGCTTATTTTAATGCATTATAATGCTATTAAATTTTTTCCATGATTTAAGTCTTAAATACATTAATTTTAAATGAAGTTTATTGTAAACAGTAGTAATATTGATCATGGATAATTATACTGGTGGAGAAAAGTGCCTGATCAAGTATTAAGTTAGAACAAATCCTTTTAAAAGGCATAGTTTTGCTTGAAATTTTTTTTAATGAGTGCACTTTTAAAAAACTTTTTCTGACATGATAAAGTGACTGTGTATTTTTTGTGTTTTTAAGAAGTATTTTTCTTGCATTTTATCTTTCCCCCTACATTAAATACGAGAAAGAAACAATAAAAACTATGTAAGCAAATTAGTGCCTTTTATATTCTAGGTTTATTTATGTATTCTAACAAAAATAAGGTACATCTTTTTTCAATATATTCTCAATTCTAATAAAATAGTTGCAAAATCAGCGCATTACATTATAGATTTCTGATTAAAAGAATGGAAAATTTATTGAAAAACAGAATTTGCGAAGAAAATTCACTGACAGCAAAGTTGCCTGAGAAATAAGGTTTCATAGACAAATATAATAAATAATTAAAAACAAAATGAAATAAAATTTACATACTTCTTTTCTCACTCGATTTATCTTGTTTTACACATCCAAAAATATATTAAACTACTACGCTCGCAGAAAAAATGAAAAGTCAGTGTATTTTCTCCGTCATCAAGGAATACATGATCCCTTCTTGGGGGATACTTGATACCCCATGAAGAGATCATGTACCAATTGAAATGGGGATGCATGATTCCTTTATAGTCCAGTAAAATTAGCCAAAAAAAGGGCCGGCGTACTTGGAAAAAATTAAAACCCAAGGTTTTTCTTCACAAAAAGCTTTGTTACGTCTTCCTCAACGACATCTCAAAAGTCCCCGACTTTTTGCTGTAAGCTTCCCCCTTTTTGGGGGGTTATGGGGGGGAATTTCAACTTTACTATCTAGGAAAGTGAGGTATCATTTCTAACGTATTTTTTCACGCCGAGTCGAATAACATAAGAATTAAGTTTTTACAATACATATTTTAGTAGCTATAAATGATTTTATACATGAAATGCCAAAATACTTCACTGTTTGGAGATTTTTCCAGCATCATTAAAAGCAGAGCAATTTATTTTTCTTCAGTGGTATTTAAGAAAAGAAAGTCACTGAACTGTCTACTTACCCACCCAAGTCACATTTATAAGTTTTCTTCCCTTTGTATTATGTGTCAAACGAGGGGGATGAAGGAGGGCCGAGAGAAGCCCAAATAAAAGTTGTGGGTGAAGAGCTGAAGAATGAAACTTCTGCGTTAGGGAGGATTGAATTATGTGCATGTGTAATGTTTCAGTGAGAGTGTAAAAGAAAAGGATCTTGATTGCTTGACCTTGAGGTATAGGGGGGTGTTACCAGTCTGCACCCCAGTCGCTATCATCAACTCTATTCGACGTCCCTTTCTTTTCTTCAGTCAGCTGCCTTGTTTTCTCGCATTTAATCGTTTCTTTTTCGTCGAAAATGGATGTTTCATGTGTAATTTGTGAAAAAGCTTTGGTAAATTCAAAAACAATGATCGTTAAACGTGGGTTAGACAGTATTATGGTGACTAGTAAAGTAAGAATTGACGGAAAAGTTTCATTATTAGAGCACAGAGCTTCGATTAAACTTCAAGAGAACTGTAGGAAGGACTACATTCATAGCACAAGTATTGCTGCATCTAAAAGAAAACGTGATTTGTCGGAGGATTCTTCGTGTGTTTCTCCTATAAAAACAAAACTATCAGACAGTTTGATTTTAAAAACAGTTGATTCTTGTGTGGTGACGTAGCTGTACTAGAAAAAGAAAAGAAGAGCCAAAAATTTAGATACCAAATAAAATTAGTTGCTTCTCATGAATTTAAAGATACTGTTATAAACATTTTCCAAACAAGGAATGATGAATGGGCCAAATTTGTTAAGAAACTCATTATTAATGCAACTGATTTGATTGCAAATGACTCCAGATATCATAGTGCTTGTTTCACTAAATTTGCGAGCAAAGCATTAGCAGGTACAGCTTTAGGTCGTCATATCGACAGAGGTATAAATGATGCAATGGAAAAAATTTATACATACATTGAAAATAATGATGACTGTAAATTCACCATTTCTGAGCTGAGTGAAGTAATCGATGAATTAAACATAACTAAGCCTCATTCAAAAACAATCAAGTCTAAACTAGCTGAACGGTAGATAACTGTCGGTATTTTCGCTTTACTAAATCAGTTACAAAAATTAAAGCAGTAAATTTAAATTCACTACCCCTTACTTGGAGTGCAGCTCAATAACATGGGGTTGGATTATGATGAACTGGATTATGATAATATGCTAACTCCAGTTCGAACAACCTAATGCCCCACTCCAGATTCATTTTTAAAAATTATTTTCTGCACATGCGACAAAACTTGTGGTAATGCGTGTGGATGTTGAAAGTTGGGACTCTGTTGCTCTCATGCCTGTGGACACTGCCATGGAAAATCGTGCATTAATGCCGTTCCAATGGAAAGAAACTCTGAAAAAGATCATATACCTGGGATAGAACTAAACGAAGACACGGGTCGGCAAGGTATTGAACATTCTTTCTATGATTAGCATCAAATGTAAAGATACATAGTTACATTTTCTAATTAAAAATCATTATGCTGCGAAATTAATTTTGAAGTTAACGTGATGTTTTTAGGAAGTCATAATGATTCTTTCGTAATGTACAATTTTAATACTTTTCTTATTTCAATAATAGTTTACATTTGCAATGAAACATGTTGTTCATAATACATTTCAAAATTTGATCGTTTTAAGCAATAAAATGTTTGAACTATGTACTAGGTTGTAGTTTTAGTCGATGTAGCATAAGAAAATCTTAAAGATGTGCCGCTTTCTTATATGCTTTACTTCAAATACTCCCCCTCCCCATGAAAAGAGGGGTGCGTGCAACAAAAAACTTGTCTTTTTAAAGCTATCATTTAAGAAGACAGAACAGAACAAACCTTTGAATGAAGAAAAATCTAAGCTATTAATTTTTTTAAATAAAAATTCGACAGTTACAATTAAATAAGTTTTTTCTAATCTGTTTTTAAAAAAATGCTTTTTTTTTTCAAAAAACTCTTTAAATATTAGTAATATCGTTTCGGTAATGGTTTTATTCGACTCAGCATGAAAAAGTACATTAGAAATGATACCTCACTTCCCTAGATAGCAAAGTTGAAATTTCCACCCCTTAACCCCCCAAAAAAGGAGGAAGCTTACAGCAAAAAGTCGGTGACTTTTGAGATGTCGTTGAGGAAGACGTAACAAAGCTTTTTGTGAAGAAAAACCTTGGGTTTTAATTTTTTCCAAGTAAAATGCTAATTTTACTGGGCTATTATGAAATTATTGAAAAAAAATATTTTACCAAAACTATCTGTTTAATTTTCAATTTAAAAAATACTGTTAGATAGAAGGAAAAATTACATTTTTTCACGTACTGTAAAAAAAAACCTGATAATTTGCAGCAGAGAAAAAAATTAAAAACTAAAGTAGGGATCAAACATCTCCTGTCTCTCCAACGGATTCGGTCTTTTATTTCTCGAGAAAACAGCAAAATGAATTTTTGAATATATCCCCAACTGTTATTGTGTACGTCCCGTTTAAGTGCACCATCTAACTCTGGTCATATGGGCGACGCGTCGCATAATATGGGTTTAAAAAATGTATTTTTTTTTTGTTCTTTGATGTTGTACACAGGTTGTATGTACCATTAAACAGCATAGAATAATTTAATTATTTTTTAATAGTTTTCTTGAAATGGTATATCGCTGTCTCCGAGCTAGCGTATTTTACTGTAATTCTTTGGCTTAGACATCATACTGTTGCTCTGAGGTGACGATACAGTCCCCCCCCCCTATTAGCGTAACACATTTTATTTATTTATAAAGTAGAAAAAATTCTAAAAAAAATGCGCCTGGTGTGATTTCTGGTGTTGTTTTGAAAACTAAACAATATATAAAATGGCAAAATTTAGTGCGTAACGGAGCGTGAAAGAAAAATCAAATTATAAAACATTCATAGTTAAAGTAGCTAACAGATGACTCATCTATTAATGTTTGGTAAAATAGTTAGATTTTATGTTTTAAAAAGAATGTTTAAGAAAATCCTTTAGAAAAGTAACTGCAATTATTTTAGAAAATATACGATTCAATAGTCCAAAAAAAAGACAGTAAATAAATGTAAAAAATCAACTATTAAAGCTTCAGTGATCTGTTTTGAATTGAGAGCTTTTTTAATTTATTCGTTTCATGTTACTTTTTGAGCCTTAATGAATCAACACGAGAGATTTAAAAATTACATTTTGTTGATTAAATTTTTAATTCGCTTTCTAAGCATTCAACAAATGTCTGTAAAACACAAGATAAATTTTTAGATTGGCTCTTTTTTTTAAATTACTGAATCAAAATAATAATAATAAACAAAAAAAAAATTAACAAATTTCTTAAACACGCTGAGATTTTTACTCATTAAAAGTAATTACAGCTGTTTTCATTTAAAATACTTCTGCTTCCTGCATTTAGTTATGTAAATGTAGAATTTTCATTCCAATTCAGAAAAAATAGATATTAAATCCAAAGAAAAATGGCATTAACATCCCAAACTTACATCAGGCAATCTAGTATCTTAAATAAAATATTAGGCAACTTTTCCCAAGACATAAAGTAGAGAAGATTTTAAAATGATATCACAAGGAAACAACAAAGGCTTCAATGGCTCAAGTTGAAGCTTGAGGCCTACGCTTGTCCTATCGCTTGATGACGAAAGTACTTTAAACTCGTAGCCAGGAGCATAAATAACATCATTAAATGTGAAAAAGTAATACGTCTTTTATATAAAGCGTTATTGTGAAAGATGTGTTTTGATTACAAACTGCCTGTAGCGTTTTTGAAACTTTCTTGAGTCTTTATGGCTAACATCTCGTTATTAAAGAAGCGTTTATGATAGCTTATTCAATAACCTTAAATTTATTTGCTAATTTTTTTCATTTCTGGTAATATTTCAGCCATATAGTCTATTCCAGTCAAGAAAAAAATACCTAATATCAAAGCATGTGACAAAACAAACGATTTTCAAAAATTGGCACTCGTATTGAAGCATTTTGTTACAAGTCAAAAATTATTTTTGCAACTATAAAATTAGTTCTTCGTATTATAACTTTAAATATCATTTCAATAATATTCGGTGTAGTATTTATTGAGTTAACACTAAGCTCAATCGTATTTTGCACAGTGCATACGGGGCTAAGTGGATAGGGCAAAGTGAATTAGTTCTTCGTTTACTCATTCTATTATTTACTAAATAACTTAACGTATTCATTTATTAATTGATTCATTTACATTTCTTCATTTAACAATTGACTTATTTATTCATTTATTTACTAATTTTCTTATTATTTTTTTACTTTACTCACACATTTATTTTCCTCATATACTTATTAATTTATTTATTAAGGAATCAATCATCAACATTAAACATGTTTTAATGTCTTTTCATTTGCAATACAGGTACTGGAATTACTCTGTGATCAGTTTATTGATGAAAATATGAAATGCAGTAAAATGATTAAGTAGCGAAACATTTTAAATTTATATTAATTACAAAATTTAACTAATGTTTTCATTTACTGCTTGTTCTTGGAAATTTATTAAAGAAATATTTGGATAGCATTTATGTTAAAATGTAAAATTTGTTTATACGGATTTCGTACTTGCTTAACTCTGAAATTAGTATCTTAATTTCAACTTATTCAATGCTTGCAATGTAGTTTCAAACTAAAATATTTCCCTTAAATTAAAACAGTTTGCTGTAATACTATTTTAATGCTGCTATTTATCTGTTATTTTCTGTTAAACGTAATCTCAATAGCTCAACAAATATTAGATCTCAAATTGTTTACCAACATTTAAAAACTGGTAGAATAGTAAACAATTATTATTTGCTGGAAACTGTGAGTGGTTTTGTTTCCAAAAATAACGAATTACTTTCTAAAATGTCTTGAAAAGTTAAAAGTTTTAAGAACAATAAATCGCCATTCAACTAATCGTTTGATTTAACCATTATGGACCGAAGATGTTTATTAGTATTTTCGTTCGGACTGGACGAATTCTTAGAATCGCATCACTTGTCAAAATTTGTTAAAATTGAGCAAAATATTTTTTTATGCAATACAATATTAATTTCAAAAAAATGAATGAAATAGAGTGTGCGTCAAACATTTTGTCTCCAAGAACAAAAATGCATGCAAAATATGGGAAAAACAAAAACAAAAGGAGTTGAAACTTAAAAAGTCCGCTTCAAGATAGTCTCTTTTGTTTTGAAAACATTAATTAGATTACAGACAGCTGCTTCTGAAGAGCCCAGATTAAAATAAGAACAACTGCTTCCTATGAAAACCTCTATAAGCAGAAGTACAGCAGTACTGAAAATTTAACATTTTAATAGGGCCAAATTTTCATCAGAAACAGCAGATCCAGAAATTCCAATCAAAAAAAAAAAGATAGTCCCCATTCGACAACAAATGACTTTTCCTGCGATTCACATACATACTGCAGAAAAACAAGCGCAAGCAATATTTGAGGGGGGGGGAGGGAAACAATAAGATGCAAAACGATTTATTGTTTGAGAAAAATTACATTTTTTTGTCGACAAAGGCGTGCACAAAAATTTTATGGCCAGTCACAGATGACTTGAGGGCTCCCCTCCCAATTGTTTACTCCTACGTCCCCTACATATATTTCACCTGTCATTTTAGAAATGACTGGCCCTCTTCAAGCTCGGGCCCAGGACAACAAAAACGGGCAAGTCAAACAGAAAAACACTCTACGTCAACGACGTTCCGATGCCCAATTTTGAGGACATACGCAACCATTTTGATATATAAAATAAATATATAAATATAAATATATATATATATGTATATATATATATATATATATATATATATATATATATATATATATATATATATATATATATATATATATATATATATATATATATCATTTAAATGATTAGAAATACTTCGAGGTTGATTTCTAATCATCTTCTTTTCATTATGATTACCAATTGTGAAAATCATTATTTAAAGCCATATTATTTGTAAAAGTAACATAAAAATTTTGCTAACAGATATTTTGCCATGAAAATTTTCACTCGGACGTCAATATTATGTACTGGAAACAAAGTACATTTTACGTAACATAATATGTATATATTTTACAATTATTGAGACTTATTCCATACATGATAAATACTCTAAGTGCCAAATTGTCTTGATTCTAATCTCTTGACGATAATACATGATCACACTCTTTCTTCTATAATAGTCAACGATGCTTTTAAATTATTCATTATTTCCTTGTCACTTTCCCATCGCCTTCCAGGTGTAATACTTTCGAAAAGTAGATAATTTAGAAACTTTTAGAAGGATAAATTGTTAGTGTAAAAGATTGTAGGTAATCTTCTTAAATTGATGAAGACGAGAAAAAAGAATAAAATTGATTTATGAAGCCAAGAATAATTTAAATTTAAGATCTTAAGTGAATAGCGAGCGTTTCAAAGTTTAGCAGATTTGTAGACATTTGACTGGATAGTTTCCAAGAATGCTTAGGAAATATTCTTGTTTTGCACGATTCCGAAAAAAAGTAATAAACGGTTTAAAACCATAGACAATATTTCTATTAAATTTAAAAGTAGGGCGTTTGATGGAAATTTTCCGAATGGTATTTTAAACAAGAGCGCAAAAGTTTGTGATTTGTGAAATATATATATATATATATATATATATATATATATATATATATATATATATATATATATATATATCCTACTATGAAACCAACAAAAATAGGAGTGTTTAAACCGCATATAGTCAGAGGAGTTTGTTTGAATATTTTTCACTCAAATCTCAGTTTTAAGTATTGTTTTTCTATGCAAAATAGATTAATTTTAAAATGAAAAAAATAATGTCTGTATTTAATGTGCGCATATTTATTTAATGTGCGCATACCGGCAAGTCATCAAACGATTTCCCGGATGTTTCACCTTTTGTTTTCTGAACAAAGCTTTGTTCCGAACCACATTTAGATGTCCTTCTTGGAAACACGTTTTACGTAAGATAACACTGCTGGAAACTAAGTTCCAATCAATAAAAAAGTAAGTTTTTTCAATTAAAAATAACAGATTTTTTAAAAAATACTAAGCACTTTTCATAATGCACTCAAAAAGACAAAATAACTTTTCTGAGACAGAATGGTATTCCTGTAGTTTTCAATTATTGCAAGAAAATGACACTTCAAACGAAGAAAACTGCGGCTTAAGCTGTGCAGGGATTTTTTTTTATCATTATCTAGCTTTCGAACAGAAATTTCAGTGTTGAAACATGCATAATTTTCTTAATGGAAAAGTAAGGTTTGAATTGTTTTGAGCCGCTTTTTTCTTCGTTTGTGGTGTCATTTTCTTAAAATAATTGAAAACTGCAGGAATACTTAAATCGTCCATTACATTACATACATATATTACAAGTGAAGCTACTGAAAGCGTGTTAAAAAAATGGTTATATCAATATATTTCTTATTTTAATAATTATTTCATGAATATTAACCATTATTACATCATTATGTTATCATTAATGTTGTTGTAATTTTTTATACATCAGCTTTTTTTACTTTCGTGAATGAAATGTTTCAGAAGTTTTTTCTAAGTTGTTTTCAAAAGACAATGCAGAAAAACGTTCATGCCAAACATTTAAAATACCGCATACTTTTTAAATGGATGTATACATTTAGAAAATTACTAAATAATTGAGTAAAAATGTATGTAATTAAATAATTTTTATCCCTGTTATTTTCTGAGAGGAGAAAGCATAAAACATATAGCTGAAAACTAGGTCGTATACCTTTGTATTTTGCTGAAATCGTTTCATGACTTGCGGAAACAGAAGAAGAAAAGTTAAAAAAGAAAAATCTTAATTTATTACCTATCCAATGCAGTTGTGTTTGCATTTCATCTTTAGAACATCCGACAGTGGCGAAGTTTTACAAAAAGGACTGCTTTTTTAAGACACAAGAAAATAGTAATGGATCGTTTTTAAATAAAATAGTTTTACTTGTGCTGGTCGCCAAGCTGATGTTTTAACGGGGTTTTTTAATGCGGAAACTCGGAAGTGTTTCAGAAGTCATTTCAGTCTTCTGTGTTTTAGTAGCCTCAATCAGTAGACTCTACGAATAAATCTAATGCATTTTAAACATATATATTTTAAAAAAGACAAAAAATGGACATTTACTAATAAATATCTGTATTGAGATATTTTAACAGATTTCATTACAAATATATTAATGGTTTTCCTGCATTTCAAACGTGTCATCATTTTGGATGTTTAACATTTTAAAAGCATTTCGTTAAAAGCTTTTTCAAGTTTTCATATTTTGAGCAGTTCAAAATCAGGACATGAAAACATCATGTGTTGGTTTTGGCAGTATGTTACTTAAAAATATTTTTTGAAGAATATTATTTACTCTTTGCCTATTCTACTGTTTTTAAACAAATATTTCTCATTTTTTAAATTACCCATGACTTTTTTTCAGTTAAATTCAATGCCAAGCATGCTAATTAATATTGAATACCATGTTCATCAAAAATAGTTAAATTATTTTAAATCGGAATAGTAACTATTCTTTGGTAAATAATAAAATTGTAGTGCCAATTACTTTATATCAAAGAATACACGACTTGATAATTTAGTATTATCTAATAAGTTTAGTTTTGAAATTAGTATGTTAAGTTCACACCAACAATTAGCTTTTCACTGACATTATATTTTTTGTTCTACCTAAAACAGAGCAAGTTAAGCAAGTACATTATGTAAAACACTTTTTGTTAATCAAAGAAACAGCTCAAAAAAAAAAAAGCTCTAACATATTCATATATATAATAATGAATTCCCTGACCGAGTTACGCTGACGTCACCAACAGTGAAACTTGCACCAGAGAATGAATATTTGATAATATTTTTTGGATAATGTTTGACATCTAAAATGCCGGATCTGGTAACTTAACTGTTTTACTGGTAAGACTAATTTTTGGAGAATAAAGAAACAAAAAGGAGTCAACAATGAACGCTATCTACTGGAGTTAAGGGTTAATCCACCGGAGTAAGGGTTAAAATATTAAATATTAAACTATCACCAAACATGCAATTGTTTCGTTCAAATGTAAAAAGCAATTTTCAGCCTTCATACCTTGACGGGTGATTTTCTAGTTTGAAAAGGAATCCCAAAATCTATTTTCCTACTCTTGATTACGAAAGCTATTTTCCTGCTCTTGCCTTAATGTATTTTTTAACAGTTATTTTCACAATCGCAACTATTCATTTTTACTTTTTGCATCAATTAGAACTCTTGTCCCAGCAGCATAGCAAGCATAATAAAAGCTTTTAATAATAACTCTATAGAAAATAAATATGAAAAATTGTACAGTATACCCATAAACTTTTCTGCATTTGATGTAAGTGGTGCAATATCTCGACACAATTCTCACAAACGAAAGCCACACATTTTAATTAAAGTAGAGAATGTTTATTTTCTCTCAACGAACCACTCGAGGACCGAAAAGCAATTCTGGTTTAAAACCAGCCATTCGTTTAATCTGGAATATAACTGCTCCCTCGACTCTCGTACGAGTGGAAGTTTTGCACGAAAAATGGGCAGTAATGTTCATCATGTTTCTGAACTAGAAAGAGATGTAATGCGTTACAATTTCTGGAAAAATGGCGCCAGATATAATATCTTCATTACTCTAAGTAAGTCATCAATGATACATTTAGTACATCAGTGGATACAATGCAAACAGGTTTTGTTTCTTAAAAAAAATGCTTCATTATTGCTTTAATATTTTTATTACAGTCAACTCTTGATAACTAGTCTCAAAAGACTGGCTAAAACCTTTGAGCTATCGGAAGTTTCTTTCCTAGCCTTCTCACGAATAATTTTAATTTTCTTTTTCAGAAAGATTGTTTAATGGATAGACTAAAACACCTATAGTTTGGATAAAATTAATTATTAGCACTGCGTACAAATACGTTTACAGAGACTGAATTTTACTAAGATACTTCAAAAAAGGAAGATATTTTGACTGTTTACATTTTTATCGCATTTTGAACCGTCCTTAACCTAAAAGATGATTATTTAAATTTTCCAAAACATAAAGACTTCTTATTGATATTTTTGCCAAAATTTAAAATATCCTAAAGATTAGCCAGCAATAAAGCTTATGTTCGTCAGCAACAGCAAAAAGTAGCCCAATCGGCTACTTCTCGCGTAATCTTGCAAAACTGTGTGCATTAAGGAGCACTATTGCAAATAAAGTAGACCCCTCACACAAGCTATAATAAACATTCGAGATATAAAGACAAATTTGTATTGAAAACACTAAATTATTTTGGGACAGGATAAAAACTTCGAGACATAGAAATATTCGAGTTATAAGGCTTCGAGTTATCGAGAGTTTAATATTAGAAAATTATCCATCACGGTATGACTTGTGCAAATTGCTTATTTATTAGAAAGATTTCGCGTAAAATCTGACGTGTTCAAATAGATACATATGAGAGAGGAATGTTCAACATTTGATTGAAAGAAAATTAAATCCATCATTGCCATAATGGCTTGTCCTTAAAACGGACCGTCAAGTTATTTTTATTCAATGTCTGACCAACAAAGCAGTTGCTTATCTCATCTAGTTTTGCCTTCTTAAAACAATCACTTCTCTACTTCTCAAACGCTGTCAAAAATATTATATAATTATAAGTAAAATTACTGATCTTTAAGTGATGCAACAATGAAATAATGCCGTCCGCAAGCTATAGTTTCACAAGCACAAAGTTCGTTGTTGGTGACGTCAAATCGTTACTCGATCAATTATTTTGGCTATCTTATGTATGAGGATAGTAAGTAATGGATAACCTTCCCAGTTTTCATATTTACTGCTTTTACTATTACTAGAAACATAAATACTTTTTAAAACGAATAGTAATATATTTTCCTTGTTAAAAATAAAACGCTTTTTGTTTACAACACAGTTTACTTTTTGATACCTTTTCACACCTTCGGGTAAAACATTCTTAAAAGTTCAAAATAATCTCAAGTCCAAAACTTGTTCCCCGACTGTATACTAATGAAACTATATAATAAGTTAGAATATAAGATTTTGTCGAATTATGATAAGAATTCTTGAAAATTTTTTGCTGTTGAATTATTTTTCCGAGTCCCGATTTGACTCCCAAAGTGTTCCCAACAGTGCTCAGTTGAACTGAGGTCAGATTGCTCACCCGGCTAGCTCAAAAATCTCAAAACTCTATTTTGTTGCAATTAAACCTAATAGTATTTTCCGATTTGAATGACTTTGTTTCCAGAAAATGTAGTTTAAACCCTGTTCAAAAATTGAAGAAACTGCAAAAGCGCATTTATGTGCAGCTGAAATTGCAGTAAATTTTGGATTTTGCATATGAGTCTGAAAACATCGAATATTTTGCATATAAACGTAATTATTTTAATTACTTAATGAAGGAACCTAAGCCACGTAAAAAGAAATAATGCGATTTATCATTTATAATGAAACCAAAGAGATGAAACGCCCACTTAAAAAACAAACAATCCTTGGAGTTTTTGAAAAGCCGTCATTTTTGTAAAAAAATAAAGCAGTAAAACTTTGCTGCATATAACATCTTCAACTTCCATTTAAACTGTAGAAATATTTTGTGAAATTGATGTTAATTTAATATCCGTAATTCAAAAGAAATGTTTATTTCTAAATTTGGGGTATTTTCCTCCAAAATATGCCTGTAGGCGAAACGCTTTTGTTGAAATAAAATTGAGAGGCTAATTTAATTAACTGAATAATGTTTTGGAATCTTTGGAACATATAATGTTTTATCGTATATATCATACAACAAAATGATATTTTATGCTCTTGATTACATTAAAATAAAGAAGGATACATAAAAGATAATCTTTGATGGATTAATTTATCTTAATTAAATAAATGGAATTCGGTTTAATTAACCACTGTAGGATTGCATTTCCCTTTTACATAGTTCTTTTTCGCTTACTGACTAAGAAATTAGGTTTTCAAAGTCCGTAATAAATGTAATTTACTTATTAATTTTGCGTTTTACATCCAAGGAAATTTGTTTAGATATATATGGTAGTTTTTTTACGTTTTAAAGTAATAACGTTCATCTCGAGTGCTACTTTTAAAGATCACAGAACTATTGTGTATGTTTTCCTGTACTTCAACTTTGAAGTTTATATTTAATTAAGGAAATTTCACGCAACCTAATTAATAAACAACTAATAACTTAATGTTATATATATATTTAAGGCTCTTGAAATTAGTTGTGTGTTTATATTACAGACGGCGAAATCAAGTTAGATATTTATTTGAATATTTTTGGTATGATAGAATTTTGAGAACCACATCCTTATATATATATAATAACGAATGATCGAGTAACGCTTCTGACGTCATGAACAATGAAACTCGCTCCAAGGCATGATAATTTGATAATATGTTTTGGTAAAGTGTGATATGTAGGGAAATGCTTTATTTTAACAAGGCTGAACTGGATCCGGTAAGTTAACTCTTTCACTGGTAAGACTGTCATTTTAAGAGAGTGAAGAAACGAAAAATTTATCAACGATATTAACGCTATCTACTGGAGGTTGCTGTTAATCAACTGGGGTTAGGATTAAAATTTAGACTTCAAAAAATCACTAAACAGGGCAACGCTTCGTTCAAATGTTGAATCAATTTTCACCCGTCATACCTTGACGGGCGATTTTCTAGTGTATTTTAGGATTATCTTTAAGTGCATGATTTTGATTTTTCTATTAAATTTTCCGTATAACACCGTAACATTTAAATTATAGCAAACTGTAAAAGCGAAAAAAGGGAAACAAAAACAACATCATAAGGTGGAAACAATGAAAATTGCTGCAGACTATTTTTATAGCATATTATATGCATGAGTAATGTTTTATAAAAAGTAAACGGAAAACAAATTCATTAAATAAAAGACTTTAATTTTATAAAGTTATTTCGTAAAAATAACAGGTTATTTTCATTAATTCCTGAATGTATGCAGTATTTTTGCATCGAAATCAAATTGAATAATTTAAAAAACTCAAATGAAAAATTATAAGGATTACCCGTTTTATGAAAAGTATGATTTCAGGATTTGTTTAAAAGAACAAGCAGATCCAAAATAATTTCTTGTTCAACAAAAGGAATATTGAATGCAGCAGGATTTTCTGTCAGATCTAGTGTAACAAAACTAGTGAGTCTCCATGCCCCACACGTCTTTTATAATGACTAAAAAGAAATTGAAGGCACAATACTTTCAGTGATGTTTTCTCTGCACGCCAAAATGCAAAGTTCTAGTTTCCATTTCAAAGAGCGATTCCAACAATTTGGCTGGTGAACAGTAGGAGGAGTAAAAAAAAAATCAAAATTTAATAAACGTTAAGTAATAATGCGGAACAGTTGCCTTTTGTTGAGATATTTAGTCGTGCAAAAGGATTTCGACAGAAGAAGGACCTTGAGGGTTCGCCCACGTCTTGAAGTCAATCATTATTGCATAAAAAGTGGGAAAAGTTACAATAATTTCATCAAAAGTAAAAATTTGATAAATTTGATGTAATATCACTTAAGACTAAACTTTTTGTGTAGATTAAACACCGCATATGATCATTTTAATAATGAACTATATTTTAAAGTTCCACCCATGCTTTGAATTTGACCAATATAGCCTCAAAACTGACCAACATCGTAAGGTTCCGTACTTTGAGAAAAAGTATCAGAAGTCATTATTTGTAAAAAATTGCTCTCGTATTAATTATTGCTTACACAGATATCGAGAAAAAAAAGTAACAAAAGCATTTCTTACATACATAAAGAAAAAGTTGAGTTTTCCCTTAGCGCATAACAAAATGGAAAGTTTACGTGTGATAAGGAACGTAAGGCTTCTATAGTGGATGAGTCGATGGCGAATGCGTCGGCCTCTCCAGTTATAGGGGTTCTAAACGAACGTAAGCGCATAACTTTGGTGTAAAATGTAAAATTTAGGTGTGATAAAGAAAGTAGGTTAAGAATGAAAGTTTGAGAATAAATATGTAGCTCGCAACATCCCACGTATGTCGCACCTTCAAGCAAAATAAGTTGCTAAATAAATTTTAATGATTTTTGAGTTCTCTAACTCTAACCACATTTCACACAATAAAGCATAGATTGGCTGGCGAGTCAGACTTATTATCTTAACTCCTACCAGTGTTTGGCCTTAGTTATGCATTGTGGAGTAATATTCCTGGATTCTAATCTGACTCTAAGAAATCCATCTCTCTTGGTTAGACAACAAACTGTGGTTGACGCTTCTTTGTCTAATTTTACGCATCGTCTAATTGTTTTAGTATAACGTAAGGTTTTGTAAATCATACAATTCATAAGGTTCGCTATCAAGTACTATTTCTTTCAAAGTTTTATCTGAAATTCCTATTGTAGATGGAGGGTTCGAGTTTTCCCACTCCTACTTATCAATGAGCTTAAGGTAGTCTCCTAGCATCGAAATCGAAATCTGGAATTATAATTTTTTTTGTCCAATTAAAATTTTTCAACTTTGCCATCGTACTCCGACGGAAACCATGTTTTTAGAAGACGTTTTGATCATCAAAAATACTGTAGTTTTGTACGCTGGTTAATTTGAGGATCTAAAAAATATACACTGGAGAATGCAGATGATCTTCATCAGAGAACTTGTTTCGCGTCGGATTACGAAAACAAATTCGAAGAATTCGACCGGACATTGAAAATTAACAATTTCAGATTTCAATCTTGAAGCTGAGACAGTACCATGAGCTCATCGATAAGCAGAAGTGGGAAAACTTGGCTCCACCTTTTCAAAATGGGAATTTCAGATAAAACATTGAAAGAAATGGTGCCTGATGGCGCACCTACTGAGTTTTAAGATTTCAAAACCTCACATGTGTTACTGAAGCAGTTAGACAATAGGTAAAATTAGATAAATAAGAGCTAGCTATAGTTTGTTTTATAACCAAGAGTGATGTCTTTATTCGAGACAAATCAGAATATAGAAATACGCATCAATATAACAATATAATTGGCAGGAGTCAAATAGTTCAACTAGCACGCCAAACTATATTTTATAGTTATCAATGTGATTACAGTTTGAGGGCTCAAAACCATTAAATTTTTATTTAGCAACTTCTTTTGTTTCGAGGTGTGGATTAAGTCGGCTGTTTCAAGCTACATTTACATTTTTTACATTTTTACACTTAACCATTGTTTCCTATTGTAGGCAAATCTGAATATTTGAGCTATAGTTATTGATTTTATTTTTACTGGATACGATATGCTTGTATTACTTATTTTTTCCGTATCTATGTAAAAATTAATTCATATGGAAGTACATTTTTGCAAATAATAACTTATAATAGTTTTTCCTCAATGTACGGAGCATCAAGATGTTATTCAATTTTGACGCTATATTCGACATATTCAGAGCATGTATGGAACTTTAAAGCATAATTAATTATTAAAATGTTCTTATACAGTGTGTAATCTTTACAAAACGCCTACTCTTAAGTGATATTGTATAAAATTTATCATTTTTTTTTTGATGGAATTATTGAACTTTTCCCCAGTTTTTATGCAATAATGGTTAACTTCAAGGCGCGAGCGAACCCTTAAGATATTTTTTTTTCTGTCGAAATCCTTTTGCATGACTAAATATTTCTACGAAAGGCAGCTTTTCCGTACTATTACTTAACGTTTATCAGATTTCAATTTTTTTGACTCCACTCTAGTGGGCAGTTGGCAGTATTTCACCATTTCGAATTTTATCCGACTTCAAAAGTTGGAAGATCAAGCTAAAACTCGCGTCAATAATACCTTTTCATATTACAGCGAGTAAAAGAAAAGTAAAATGTATTTTATTGTAAACACACCTCAGGGGCCACAGTGGCCCTCCAGTGTTTTTAGGTTTAATATTTATACTACTGTGAGACTACTGCTGAAAGAGTAAATAAGCACTGAAAAGAGCAGTTTCCATGGACACTTTCGACCCCGGAAAAACCTACTTTCCACCGCATTTCGGTTATTTGCGGGGTATATGCGGATTTTTTCTCCTCCTGCTCGTTTCTGGGAGGAAAGCGGAATTTTACTCAGAATGCATTACGCGAAACACGTTCGTCTACTAGCTGCTAAGAATGCTGGGTAAAAACCGCTTTCTGTAGTACAATGGGGAACCTCTTTTTACCCCCATGGGAACGGGGAATTTTTCAATCGGTTTTTTGCGGAGACAGAGCGGGTATTTACCGGGCCGAAAAGTTTGTTGTGAACGCGACTAATGAGAGTCAGAATCTGAAAAGTCAGGATATTCCATTACGTTCAATTAATTATTATTCGATTTATTGAACAGCAAAGTATGAAGTGGGCCATACATACTCCTCCATCTTTCTAGGGTTTAACAGCCGAGCGTATCTTTGAGATACAAGCAGCAGATGTGCAAACGGCTAGATCTAGGGGGAGGGGGTAGCTAAAGTCAGACCTTCATAGCGCGGTTTTTTATACAGTCGCAAAACGAATAGTTAATATGTTTCATTTAAAAAGAGTTGTGAAATGATTAAGAGCAAGGATTTTTGCTAAAGAAATAGCAACTTATTAGGCTTCGATATACCAGCAAGAAACACTTTCTCATCTGCATTTTTCAATTTTCGTGGTAAATCATAATTTCTCTTCTCTTAATTGTCTGTAAATAAAGTATTCGACATTATGGGATACGCTTAAGACATTACAATTAGTAAAAATTGCAAAAGCAATTATATAATTAGAATTATACGCACGTGATTCGGAGTTACGAGTCAAAGATACTTTTCCGATACTAGCAGAAATAACTTTTAGAGGGTAAAAGATCCGACAAAAGCCAAATGCCATCTTTAGTTGAAGACCTCTTAATTCATAAACTTATTATCTGTTTTGTAGATGGCGTTTGCATGCTTAGTTTGTATTTTTATTAGTGTTGTAATTCTTTTAGAATGCGATTTATTGATGCCGTTGGAAATGTCACTAAAGGGACATTGTCTCTCAACGTATAAGTTTTAAATAATGAAAACGATGTGTATTACAACACTGAGCAGCATTTGATTATCCTCAGTTTATTTATTTTCCTAGATCAACCATAATCCATATAAATAAGAATTATCATAACACTAAAATAGTGTTATTTAATATAAGACCTCGATAATTATTGTTCTCACTTAACATAAGAAGTTGATTTAACATAAGAATAAAATAGTGTTGTATTAATTATTATTCGTGGTATAAAATGTGTTATTACAAATAAATGCTGTACTATTATATTCCGTAGGGTAAAATGTGAAGATTATTTGATTTTATATTGTATCTGTTACGCGAAAATTTTAAATGGTAAACTTTTACTTGAATTGAAATTGCATTTTCTGTTTATCAGCATGAGAAATAGAATTAATTCAAATTAGTCCTAGTCTAGCATTAAACGTGTTTTACTTTTGAGCAATGCACCATGAAGTCCTTAAATCTATTTAAAAGACTTCGGTTTAGGTAGAATTAAAACAAACAATTATGTTGAAACTTCGTTAACTCTTATTTGCCACAAGGGTTTCCTCTCAGAAACAAAGAACTATTTGAAATCTAAAACTTTGTGGTAAACCTCTCGTTTGATGATTCTTTAATTGCATGAATTAAAGGAGAGTCAGATTTTTTAAAGCACTTAAATCATTTCTCTGAACTGCCATTATTTTCAGTAAAAGGAATGAGACAACATTAAGTGGTTGGATATTCGATACGCAATGATTGTGCACAAGAAGGTTTTTCTTAAAACATTTTATGTCGTTAATCAGAACTTGGAATAGCCGCAATATATGTTAAATGATTGCGAAGACATTTGAATTATTTCTTCCAATTTATAGAAATACATCGAGTAAAACTAATTTAAATAATAGGTGATATTGTTGTACATTAGAACACTTTTCATATTTCAATTTTTAACGTCAATTATTTGAATCAAATTTAAAATATAAAAGTCACATTAAAATACCCCAGTACAATTCTATGCAATATATTTTTTAAAATTAGGATAGTTTGAAAATAAAATGTTGGCAGCCATTTAAAGTAAAAGTTCCAAGCTGTCCCAAGGTACAACAACCTACTGTATTTCGGGACACATCCTGTTGTACTATGGGAAAGTCTTCATGATTCAGGAAACCGCCATATACTTGAACCAATTTTGCACCAAAAAACAAAAAAATATATTTTTTGATGTTAGTGAATTAAATCATCAATATTTAATAATGAATTATGAATAATGAATGATGAATTATTATCTAATATTACGTGTGTGTTTAAAAGACTACATAATATTAGAACATTGTTCCATGTTCCTAAACATATCTTATTAATTATTAAGAACCATGCATATGTTGTACGTTGGAACGTGTCCTAAGGTATAAAATGTTTGGTTGTCCCAAGGTCCTCAGGACAACATCAGACGTTTAGTTGGCTCAATTCCGGACCGTATTGTGGCATGTATTACAGCAAAAGGGGTCCAACGCTCTATTGAAGTAGCACTGTATTTATCTCATTTCTTAGCTTATATTTGGTTAATTGTCTATATTTTGGAATCAAGTGTATCTCTCATCTGTATTATTCTGTACATTAAATTTCACTACACTTCAATCCAACACTTCTTCTTGGGGAGCTATTTTCAATGTTCCTAGGTGTATCGAGGATCCGTTCCTACTATCGCAAATCTCAAATAACGTTACAGGTAATTCTGTCAGGCGGAAAAGATTCAGCATCGTATGCAGCTTTTGGAACATCACGATGACGGTCATATTGAATCTCAGTTGATCATCTGTTGTAAATAAAATTGAAGCATACTTTGTCAGTTGCCATTTAATCCTTATCTAAATCGCCATTTGGTTGCCAGTGTATGATATTACTTCATTCTGTATTAAAATTAATATTAATTTGCACCACGAAAAGTGTAAAGATCTTCATTGGAACACTGGAGTGAAAGCAAAACCGAAGGTGCCCTGTGAGATCCCATAGTGTTCCTACATACGAAATTTATTTCTTTACACCAGGTGTTCGTTTTCAACCTTTTCCAACTTACGTATTCCCTTTCTGTGTATCACTAGCTATGCGCACTCCCAAAAAAGGAAGATAGTTTTATAGATATGTTTTTAATTTAAACTTTTGAAGCTTAGATTCTAATACTAACAGAGAATTTTCAAATTAAAAGATCGAGATCATTTTGAAGATCATATTATTAAGATTTATTAATTAGGTTATAAAACTTGACATGTCTCTGGAAGTAGTAAGAGAAAACTCGGGTTGTGTTTTTGTTCACAAACTTCATTAATGTTTGCCTCCAGCTTGGTTTAATATATTCACTTATTACCATCAACACGTGGAATGTTTCTACGTCGGGTGAATTAATGTGAAAACCCCTTTTTTTTGCGAACGGCTTTGCCGTAAAACGCAGATCAAAATTCACAGGAATGTATGATAATTCTTTAGGATCTTTTTAAATAAAAACACTAAAGTTAGTTTGCGAAGTATTGTAATACTGCTGTTAAATCGTAGTTGCCATCCGGTTGAAGACCATGATAATGTTGAAGGGGGCACGTTAAATATGCCGTGGTGTTAAAATAGTCCGAGATTCCATTAAAAATCTATGACTGTTCGGGGGCTTAACAAGGGGTTACTTGGCTCTTGGTCGAGTTAAATAACAGAGTTATATCCCTCAGGGTCCCATCTGAGTGGTTGAACCGCGTGTAGTAGTGATACGGGATACCCAATGTAATGTTAAAATGTATCATCACACGACTATATTTACACTGCTATTTTCAGATTAACTTGGGAAGTCTCCATACAATATTGAATACTTCTGGAAGTTAACGTTTACCCCTCACATATTTTTGAGTCCTACAAGGCTGCGCGTTACACGTTTAGAACCCATCTTTGAGTTTTACAAGATACGAACAGACAGATGCCATCAAACTACTCGTGGTAATAAACTCGACAAAAGTTAAAATCGCTAGGTCGGGTTGCCTTACGAAACCAGGTATTCCGGAAAAAAAGTCATTCAGAGGTTAGAAAAGTGGAAACTCTGGCTACAAATTGAGTAAAAGATTGTTCACAATTAACATGCTACCTGTGCGTCTAAGAATGTAAAAAGGGATTTGCACTTGAAAAAGATTAATTGCATATGTAATTATTCTCGGATAGCTGAGGAATCGTAGCGTACTCTTCGCACATCACACTGTAAAAAAATTCCGAAACGTTACTGGGTATTTCTGTGTCACGTTTCGGGATTTTAATGGTTTTTATCCACTTCCTGGAAAAATTAAGTATTCTTGACAAAAAGTTTCATGAATTGCTACAAGCCGCAAGAATGAGGACCTTTCACTGTTGTGAAAAATATTTTTAGCTCCCAGTTTAAAGATTAACTGAACGTATTAATAAAATGTATCGGCTTTACTTCAAATACGGCTCGTCCATGCTAATAAGGCTCCCAAAGGGAGCGAAAAAGTGTGGATTGCATTGATTTGCAAGATTTGCAGGCAAGTAAAATTCTCGTTACTTACTTGCAATTCTGGCATAGCTTTGGCCATGTTTGCAATAATACTCTTTTAACTTTCTTGATAAATCAGAACGATGCCGAGATATTATTTCCATTGACACGACTGGTTTTAAACGGAAAGATTTCTGAATTTTTCCTGAGGCTTCCAGGATAATATCAGGAAGGTTACTGAATTTTAGCGAAATAAGTTCCTGGAATTTGCAAGCTATGTTACTGACAGACATTGGGCACATCAGACATTGGGCTGCCCATTATTTTCCAGGAACGTTTCTGAATCGTTTTTACAGTGCAGCAACACTTGCTTGCAATCATTCAGAGTTCCACGGTATGGTTTGTGTAAAAACAGATCATTTAAGAACAATCCCTAATAACTGATTGCGTTTTTTGAGAATAATTAAAATTCAGCTCATTTAGTCTCCGATAACTATAGTTTTTGAGGTATTCAACTAGATTTTAACATTACCAAACTCAAAAATTATGAAGGTTACAAATTACTATCTGTCGTTCAGGTGCAGAGAAAATTATTTTTTTTGAAGAATCATATTTTATCACATTTTCAATGGTTTGTTTTAAATTTCATTACAATGATTATCTTGCTGTAAACGTTTATGTAATTTTTTACGTAAACTTTATAAACGTAGTATGCTGTAAACGTTTCTTAAAGTAGGGTAAGGTTTGACGTAAAACTCGGCGTGTCTTGCGCCAAGCACCTGTAAATGAAATTGGTATTGTTAATTTTTTTTTATAAAAAAAAGTTTATATCTTTATGAATATAAGTGATGTTTTCATGAAAAGTTGTAAAATAAGTGTGCTAAGTTTGTAAAATAATTTCTGAAAATTGCATTTATTCAAGCCGAATTGCTCCAGTTATTTAAAAACAGTTAAATAACTTTTTATTTTATTCTTCAATATATTGCTGGTTCTCTAAATGTATGGGAATTTTTTTTACTGAAAAATGTTGTCCGAAGCATTCGTTTTATGGTATGAAAGCTACACAGCAATTGGCCCCTTATTTCTCGAGAACTCAGTAAAAATACATTTTTGAAAGTGTCCCAATATTTTTCGTTGCATTGTGGATGTGATGTTATATCATAGTGCTATTTTTAAGTTACGTGGTAAATGTTATGTAATTTCATGACTTAATTTTTAGCAGCAAGTTACCATAAATGTAATGTTTTTATTCATCTCTTGAGGAAAAATACATGTTTCGCGTAAAAAGAATCAATTCTTGCTTTACCTTAAGCTCAATTGCTCTCTGGGCAGATATAACTGCGAATTGTTTAACATAAAAAAAGGTTGTTTGTTAGTGTCGCCATTAAATTAGATCCTGAATGAAAACAACAAATACTTTTCTGTGTTTTCAACCTGAACACAGGTTGTTAAGTAGCATACTTAACTGCTAGAAATGAAGATATGTACTCAACGTACAGAAATTATTTTTCTTGTGTTCTTTGAAAAGATGAAAACAAATGCTCTGCGCTTCATTTGCAGGATATTTTTTTAAATAATGTCTTTTGGTGTTCTGAAATAAAATGTTTGCCTTCGTTTAATAAACTAAAAACAATCTTGTTTTGTTAAAACTGCGCAAATAGGAATAAGAAATGATAGCATTCATTTCATAGTTACAATTCATTTAATGCAAAAAAAAAAAAAAAAGGCACTGTGAACATAATTTTAGCAAAATTGCATAAAATCTACTGGAAATCATTTATTAGGAGACAGACGTGTGGTTACAGATACTAAAAGCATAAAACCTACAGTGACTGAAACAAAACCGTATTGCAGTAAAAGAAAACCTAAAAGTTACGGAGAGAGCCGGAAAATTATTGTTGTTATTATTATTTTGCTAAATTAAATCAAAACTAGTACGTAAAACATTATTTTTTCAGTTATAAACTCACATCTCTGTAAAGAGAGTGAAAATAGTCAACACTCGGTAATATGCAGAAATCAAGTATATGGAAAAGTATAAACTGACCAAATACATATATTTCCAACGCTTTTTTTTAGACAGCTATAAGTAAGATGTCTAGTCCGAGCTTAGGCAGAATTAGGAGCAGGTACTAAAGTACTAAGTAGTTCGCTTTATGGCATGCATATAATATAGGTCCAACCACGTTGTTTGTCATCAGTTTGGCACACCCACAACAGAGCTATAAATAGTAAACGTCTCAAAACTGAAATTTCAAATGAGCGTGAAACAGTGTTTATTTTTGAACTGCCAATGCAATTCATTTTTCTCTTTTTATATTCCTATTTTTTATTTAAATGAGAGGATATGAGACACTAGATTCAAAAAGTAACTTTACTTAGATACTGTAGTGAGAACAAAGCGTCGGAGGAGGGGTGGTTGAGCAGCCTGGCCGTGAGGAGTCTTCCAAAGACACCGATATTTTTCCTAGTTACTTTCGAACAAGTGGAAGGTAAGCGAGTGGTCCACGACAACGCGCAGTGCCACCCCGTGCAGATGGTAAGGGAGTTTCTCGAATAAAACAGGGTTGCCTCGTTGCCTTACTTTCCTCGCCTCAAGCAGAGCCTCAAATGGCTGCGTAGAAGACGTACAATGTGCAGTGACGGCATCTCTGAAGGGGATTGCGGAAAATGAGTTCAAGATGGTATACGCACAATGGAACCGTGTTATACGGGGGAGGGATACTATTTCGAGGACCACTAATTTTTTGTGCTGTAACTAAACAAAAACCCGAAACATCACCGATTATTTCCGTGGAACGTTTCTGGATTTCACTGGTTTTTATCTATTTCCCCGTAAAATCAAGTATATTTGCAAAAAAGTTTTCTGAATTGCTACCAGGTGCACAAATGCAGACTTTCACTGCTGTGAAAAATATTTTTAGCTATCGGTTTAAGGATTAACTAAGCGTATTTATTAGGTTTATCGACTTTTGGTCGATTATGGCCCATCGAGATAGATTAACTAAGCTCCCAATGAGAGCGAATAAGTCGCTGGATAGCTGTGGCTTTGCAAGGCAAGACTTGCAGCCGAGGGAGATGATTCAATCTTACTTGCAATTCTGTCTAGATTTGGCCATGGCTCTATTAATGCTTGTGGCGCTTTCTTGGTAAATCAGGAAAATTCTAATCAGTTACATTAAACCTACCTAATTTTTCTTGAAGGGTCACCAGACATGACTGGCTTTAATCGGGGAGATTTTCAAACTCCTTACAAAGTTTGAAGGATAATTTCAGAAAGGTTACTGATATTTAGCGGAAAACATTCCTGGTTTTTGCAAGATATGTTACTGGCAAAAATTGGGCAAATCAGCTGCCCATTATTTGCCAGGAATTTTTTTGGATTCTTGTTTCAGTGCTCAATTAAAAATGTTAATTCATTCTATCCTACTCCTTTTTGATCCTGCTCTGTACATAAAATTTCACTCACAGGTGATTGTATAATGTGGCCGATTTTTTTTTTTTTAATGTTGAATTTCGTCATCTCTGCTAGTCATCAGTAAAATAAAAGTAATTTTATGCTTGCCAACAGTTGAAAAGTTACAATCATTTATGCATAATTAAAAAATAACAGTAATTCTTTAATTGCTGATTCCTAAAACCATCTTTAGCATTACACTTTCATAACATGGAAGCTTTTCTGTTAAGTTACGTAATTCTCTCCGAAACAATTGTAGCTTTTGAATTCCTTACCGCTAAAATAAACAAATATTTACTTTATACACTCTAAAATTATTGCAACATTTTATTAACATATATTATTTTTCCTTTACTAGAAGACCTACGAAAAAACTTAAACAATACCTTGAATTCAACCAGCATTGAATTTTGTTTTCCACAACGACTGTAAATATTTTAATGCGAATAGCTTAGGACTCAAACTCGTTCAGTTCTCAACTCACTTCTCAAACTCGTTTGACTCATGGCATCTTTGAAGAATTAAAATGCTCTCACGGCATCCTAGTCGATCTCGATTATGTAAGGTAAGTGCACCAAAAAAGACCTTTCTAAGGTTCGCAACATAATGTCCCTCATGTTATTGATTGAATTTGCTCCAGCTTTTGCATATGTTCATAAAACTATTTATGAAAAAAATATAGGATCCCAGGTTTAATAATGGATTCAAACGTGCAGGAGGTGCTACGTCCAGCACGTTTGAATCCAGAGAATCATCATCCAAATGATGAAACTCTGTTATAATGTAACATTTTAAAATTTAACTACCAAAATGAACTGATTTAGCATAAGTTGTGCTGGAGACAATACAACCAGTTACATTTCATCAATTAATTACTTTAACAAAATCAAAACTGTATATTTTACTTATTCACTTAAGAAGGGAGGAGAAAATTTTAAATATCTGCTGTAATGTAATATGTTTCCAATTTATCTGTTATAATGTAATATGTTTCTAACTTAACTGCCGTATTACCCCGCATAAACCGGCATGCCGGAAAAAAGCAAGGTTGACCAGCGTGCCGGAAAATTCGAATTTTCTGGCATGATGGATAATTCATGGTTTATTTTGCAACAAAGCAAAAGTGGATTTCCCCATTCAGTTGAATCAGAAAACAAACGAATTTCACTGCGATTCGTTCATAATTTTTTTAAATACTTTATTTTTGGTCCTTTTTAGAGAGTTAAGTTTAATTTTTATTTATTTAATAGCTATGGTAGTTTTTTAGCACTGGCTTAGGGACGGCAACTTACAGCTTAGTTATAATTTATTTTTTTTTAATTTGTTATTAAAAATAGTTTTTTTGCTGAAATAACAAGTGAGATTGTTAGTTATTATTTTTACAAAATTAAACTATTGATTCATACTAGTAAGATATATATAGAGCTTATATTGTTCTATAAGGTGAACGTATATTTTAACAATGTTTTTTTTTTTTTTCATAACCTCGATTTTTCCGGCATACCAGAAAATACCATGCAAGTGTTATTGAAAATCTGGTTGCCCCCGAATTTCGCGACATAACGGCTAATGCGTATTAATACTGTACCAAATTCAGCTTCTTTAGTATAAGTATGCTGGAGACAATACAGTTAGTTACATTTCATCAATTAGTTATTTTAACTTGGAAACTATATATTTTACTTCTCCACTAAAAAGTGAAGAAGAAAAGGGTTAAAACTCTCTGTTATAATGCAACATGTTTATAGCTTAACTACTGAAATAAACTGATTTGGTATAAACAGCGTTGAAGACCATACAATTCGTTACATTTCATCCATTAATTATTTTAACATGGAAACTATTGATTTTACTTCTCCATTAAAAAAGGAAGAAGAAAACGGTTGAAACTCTGCTATAATGAAACATGTTTATAACTTAACTACTAACATAAACTGATTTAGTATAAACAGTGCTGGAAACCATAAAACTAGTTACATTTCATCAATTAATTATTTTAAAGCAGAAACTATATATTGTACTTCTCTACTAAAAAGGAAGAAGAAAAAGGTTAAAAAACTGTTATAATGTAATATGTTTATAACTTAACAAATAAAGTAAACTGATTAGTATAAACAGTGCTGGAGACCATAAAATTCGTTACATTTCATCAATTAATTATTTTAACATCGAAACTATATATTTTACTTCTCCACTAAAAAAGGAAGAAAGAAAAATGTTGGAACCCTGATTAAGCAATGCAATTTCTTGTTATAAAGCTCCGGGGATTTGCGGGTTGGGCTGAGTTTAAACGGAGTTCTTTCGTTCATAGCGAGCACAATTGCTCCCTTGGTGCTCGTAGGAGTGGTGCGTTGTTCCGAAAAATTGTTCGTAAAGTTGCTCTTTAGTAAAAGGTCAAATAAAAATAACCCTCCAGTGTTATTTCGTTGGAAAGAAAGACATTGAAGAGCATCTAAAATTGTTACCCAAGGTTATTCATGGCTCTTGGGCAGAGAGAATTGTTAGTAAAGTCATGTAAATAGTTTTGTTGTAATTTTTTTTCCTGAATGTGTTTCTATTTGCAGCTGAAAAATATACAGGAGTAAAGGAGTTTATGAATACTTCTTTTTATGATCATTGTTATATAGCTGATAAGAGGGTGACTTTTTACACATTTGAAACTAATTACCTTTGGATCGATATAGTGAACAACAAAATAATGCAAATTAGTTAAAAGTTATGCAAATTCATAAAATACGTTTTTTTTCAAAAAATAAATATATGTTTCATTAGCTATTGATTGCACAAACAACCCATTAAAACACGATTTTTGTATGGCATAAAATGGCATTTTACTTGTTTAAATGTTCTTATGAGAGTTATCCTCCTACATTGTCTGGTCAGAGCTAATTTTTAAATTAACTACCAGTTTGTTTGGCACTCTTGGCTTCTTTAAGAGGTTTTCCACCTCCTGCTCAGTCACTTCCCATGCCGGGCTGATGAGTGCTAAGAAGCACGAAACTGCAGTCCTCGGCTGGAATGACTGAGCTGGCAGTGTGCTTCATGTACATATATTAGCCAAGATCATTGATCGAGAAAAGCTCTGACGCATCCAGCAATTAAATTATTTTTATTATGAATTATTTTACAGTTGAGAAGGTTTATTAAATTTTGTATGTATTTTTATGAGAAGATTTCGATAGCCTAGGTTTTTAGTATTTTTTAAAAAAAACTGCTGGGTTTTTTACTGCCACCAAAAAGAGCTAATGTATTTCGACCTGATTTTGTCAGAAAGGAACAATGTATTGCACAAAATTATGCAAACCAAAATTTCAACGATCAAAATAATCTCCAAACCAGCAGCTGTTTAACTCAAATGAAGAAGCAATTTTTTTCCGTCACACCATGACGGGTGATTTTCTAGTTCTTTGAATACAAGCCGAAAAATTAAAGAAATGAATCTGAATTCCTTCGTATCATCGCTGACTCTTTCGGATCATTTTCCTGTTTTTTTTTATTATTATATATATATCAATTTTACGTTGTTCTCATATTTATAAGTACACTTTTGTCGTACATTTGTCTTCTTCTGTGTAATGTCCTATCCTTTTTTCAATTATTTTTTTAAATTGATTTTTTAACTTGAAACATTGCCCATTGCATACATTGACTACGCAGACTCAGGTTTGCATTTACTCAAAAGTATTCCAACTCCTCAAACGATAAATACTCTTCTACTAAAGCAATCGGCGACTGTGGTGCCTGACGTTATGATAGCATCATACCTTTGTGAGTTTAATGGCCTTGGTGAGAAATTTCAGAAATATCGCCTATTTGGCGATATTTCTTTTTTGGAGTCATATTTTGGAGACATATTTCGCACAAAATATCAAAATGCCGCAAGCTTTGGCCACCTGTGCTACTTGATATTCAACAGCCAACTAGAAGCGATCTTTTGCCGGACATACATAAAAAGGTCGGATTTTAATACTGTAGAGATTTTTCGTATTTTTTATATTACTGTGTTGTTTGTAATGTTCGTAATTTCTTTTAAATATTATTTTTTTTAATATCAACTTTATTTTATCTAAACTATTACCAACTTTTATTAACACTACTTTAAATGTCATCAGCTGGCTTTGGGCGACCTACTGAGAAAGATAACACTCATATAAGTTTGCAAATTTTCTAATATATTGTTCTTAATATTTTATGGGAAGGCAATATGTAATGCGGAAAATCTAAAAATCCTTCATTTACTTATTTATGTTCACTTCTATATTCATAACATCAAAGCTTCATTTATGCATACATTTCGTTTATTCATTTAAGCAGAAAAAATGAATACTACGAAGAGATTATCTTCCAATTTTCTGCTTTTGTATTCATAATATACATAAAAAGGATCAAAATTTTTCAAATCCTGTGCTCGCTGCGTAAACTACGATACTTTCGCACTGTTCTAAAGTTTTTTTCTTTGTAAATCCTAAAATATGCCATCTTTGATCCTAAATGATCATTTGTGCATATTCGTTTTAAAATACATTAAATGCTCAAGAATTTAAAATCAAACGCTGCTCTGTACGACCAAGAATTTAAAATGGAAAAAAAATATTCTATCACATTTCGGGTCTAATTTTGACATAAATTTCCTTATCTAGAACAAATGGACGTGCTGTTACAGTACATTTAATTGGCCTTCAATTAGGTCTAAAACGAAGTCTGTACGTTGAATAGTTCTTATACATCACAACAACACAATAATCTCGAAATTTGGTTTTTGAAGAAATGAGACAAAACACTTTTTAAGACAATATGGGCACCATAATCTAAAAGAAAACGTAAAATAATTATATAGTAAAAAAATTAAAATAGTTGCTCATTTATGTGTTAGATGTATCTGAATAACTAAGCACTTTTTTTTTTTTGGCTTTTTGAATACTCTTTGTAAAATATTTTTCTCAAAACTGTTGCTCAATTTTTCATGTCCGTTATCAGACATAATTGACGGATTTTAGATATACAAAAAAGTAAAAATTCTAACACTTAGTTACATTGTTTAAGTATGTATCTCATTAACTAGTAGAACAATCTGTTAATACTTGGTAATTGTTTGAATTCAAATAAGAACAACTTAATTTGAAAAACTGAAATCCATAACTAGTAACACAGTAACGAACTTGACTGGTAACGAATTCGACACTAACAACAAATTATGTTTCGTAGCCTACATATTAGTGAGTAACACTAAGACGCATACATAAGCAAAGCAAAATCCTTAAAACTAAATAAATAAATAAATTTGAAAATAAGTAAAGCATGACCAGCAAAGAGATGGTGGATGAACTGAAAGTGGAAACGATTCTCTTCAATTTGTGATTGGTAGGATCCGAGAAAACGCTCCGATCAGAAAAACTCTTTCTGCTCGGCGCGTTCTCGCTAATACCATCTATTAAAAAATGAAGTGTTCGGTTCCCTTTTCCAGCTCATCCACCATCCCTCTGGATCAAGCTCTTACGAACTTAATATTGAATAAAAATATTCACTTTTAAAAGAAACTTACACAATTTACGTTGAAAAAACAATTACACTGTTACTTTTCAACTGCAACATAAAAAGGATGCAAGTATACATTTAACTAATCTAAAATGTTTTATTGAAAACGTTGTGTCGTCTCTTGGTGAAATTGTTTACATTTTCTTTTTTTTTCCTCAAATTATACCTTATTACGGAATTGAGAAATTAAAAGTAGTAAAAGTGATAAAATATTTCGTTATCTTGCTAGAATAAAAATCCGTTTTAACCTCTGAAATTTGAAGTTATAGTGATTTACTTCTTAACGATGTCTCAATTGTTGTCATTTATTAGTAAAAAATAATGTGAAAAAACTTTTACTGCATTCTATAATGTGGATGAGGGACAGGTGGTTTTCTTCATCTGCAAGCTAAACAAATGTTTGTATCTTCCAACTATAAATATGCAAGTGATTTTTCTTTCATATTTAATAAATGTTACAAAATGTATCCAAAAGAAATGTGTATTTAACTTTAAATGTTGGTATACGTCACCAGTCACTTTGTTTTACTGGACAATGCATGTATGAAGGATTTTGAAAAAGATTCATTAATATGAATCAATTAACCAACGTTTTGAAGCACAAAAATTGCAAATTACTGCAGACACGTGTTTCGGTGTTACAAGGAACACCTTTTTCAATGCAAAGAAATGTGAGGTTTTGGATAAAAAGTCATCCGAGGAAAGTCTAAGCTTTCCTCGGATGACTTTTTATAAAAGTGTTCCTTGTAGCACCGAAACACGTGTCTACAGTAATTTGCAGTTTTTGTGCTTCATATGTTGGTTACTTGATTTATTTAATTTTCAGCACAAAGGTATTTATTCGTTATTCATTAATATATTTTGTTTCTAGAGTCATTTTGTATTGTTTAAGATCGGTTTCATTATTGTTTGAAGATCGCATTGAAGAATTGCTCCTTTAATACATTTAACTTTTAATGTCAATTATAACGTTCAGGTCTAATTATAAAAATCCAGAATCGTATCAATATTTTTACTTTTGATTCTTACCACGAAATAATTCGTTCATCAAACTAAAGCCGTTCTATGCTAAGCTAAACTCGTAACCGTCAAAAACGAAATTAGCTCTTACCATGAATATTTACATTAAGCAGATTTATTTTTTTAAACCGCTTAAATGACGCTTAATGGTGAAAACATTTTACTTTACCGAAATCTTTAAAATCATATTTATCAGATAAATATAGACATTATGTATGTAAAAATTTATATACAAAACAGCTTGTTTCAAAATTTCGACCTTTATTTAATTACATTCTTCAGAGCTATATCGTTACCATCCTAAAAGCAGGTGAAACCATTAAAAAACTTTTTTTTTCCAGTGAACAACGCTCAAGAAATTTACATTGAAATTCGATTAGGAAAACATTTTCAAATTTAGCTTCACTATTCTTTTGATTGCTCTCCAACCCAATTATTTACTGAATCATGGAACTATTCAAGCAAGATCATTAAATATTACTTTCATTATCATTAATGAAAATGATGACGAGAAAATCTAACAAGATTTTAAGATACACTTTTTTTTATAGAGTACAGTACACATTAGACTAGTGGTGTCCTATCTTTTTCTACCAGAGGACCACATCTTATATTAAAATAAATCTAGCGGAAAAAACACATTTAAATTTGAAATTTAAAAAAATCTAAATAATAATTAAAAGTATGGAAAAATAAAATTAAAAACCGATAATTGTTTTTCTTCTTTTGTTAAAATCATATGTTTTTTAGAAACCAATTTCTGATTATTTGGCTGCAAATTTGAAACAGAGTCACTTATTGCGATTTTTGATTTATCATTAAATAAAACAACGGGCCTCACAGGTCAGCTTCAATGGGCCAGATGTGGACCGCGGGCTGTAGGTTGGGCACCACCGCCCTAGACTAACCGATCCTCGTTGTTTCTTATCCCCAAATAATTTGGATTAAACTGGTGAACTTTTTTTTTTTTTTTTTTTTTGAAACCACGGTGAATTTTGTGTCAAAACTTTTCAACCCACCTTTTAGCGTAGGGAGCGTAAAATATTTTTTATATCTTCAATAAAACTTCAGTTTCATCTGCTTTTAATTTTCTATGCCTCAATTGAAAAAAAAAACCATACAAAAAGACGACTTCTATTAATAGATTTTAATAAAATAAATATTAGCTTAATACTACGGAAAGACCAATTTACAAACGCTAATAAGATATTTTCAGAGGATTCCCTTATTAATATCGTACGCAACAGATGGCGCTAGTTGGATCAGAGTACAATTCTGATCGAGCGCAAACATTCGATTTTTTTCCTTTCATGTTTACGATATCGTAAATTATTTTCGCGTTCTATTTATTATGTTCAATAAAGTACTTATATGTGTAAAGCCATAAGACAAGCATGTTTCAAAGAGAAATTGCAAAGAAAAATGGGAAGAAAAAGGGGGAATTAGTAATTTCTCTCAACTTTTAAAAAGGAAGACGAGTAAATATTTATTTTACACAGAGACGTATTAATGTAATTTTTTTGATTTCTTTTAACTTTATGAAAAACAAGCATGAAATCAATATGACGAAAAACACTGTTAAAAATGTCATACATTAATATTTACGTAATATATAAACATGACTAAAATGTCAATAATTTTTTGCATCTACTTATTGACAGAGCTTAAGCTTGAAACAGTTTCTGGTTGAGGATTTTTTTATCCGAATGGATGAATCAATTTTCTCAAATAGCTTTTTTTTTTTTTTTGGAAAACTATAAATTTTAGAGGAGCGCATTATGTGATAGCTATTAACTCTTTAAAAAAATCCGTCTTACTTCACAGTATACAGGGTGTTCCGTTTTAAGCTGCAAGACCTTTATTTTTGCAACCGTTTGTCCTAGATGTATACTTCCAATAGCAAAAATGTTCAAAATCAGATGTAGAGTTAAGAGATTGAAAATTCAAAGCGAACATAAAAATGAGTCAAAAAATACAAAATTTAACTTTTTTACGGGCCCTAGTTCCCCCAACTAATATTTAGGAAAATTATCTCCATTGAAAAATAATACTATCACAAAAAACTTGACAGTTGTGCGAACAAAACTCAATGAGATATTCCAGTTTAAAGTTTTAAGGGACCATACGGAAGATAAGATTGTAACTTTTTGCCCTTTCAAAAGAATGAAAGGTCGTCAAAGTAAGGAAAATAAGGTATTCATATTTTACATTGTTTTTAAAAAATAAAATGAAAATGTTATGCCGTGATACGCAAAAACACACTAAAAAACCTCGAACAATTTGAGAAACCACACTCTATGCACACACATAGTTTTAAACACTTGTTAACTGCTATATTTTCCCCCAAAAGGTGTTATTGACGGCGAGTGAAAAGTGATGTAAGTCATAAAACGTTGCGTTTCATATCTCGGTGAATATTGATCGTACTAATTTCAAACTTTTTGTGTTGGAATTATTTTTCAATGGAGATTATTTCTCTAAACATAAGTTAGGGGACCTGGGACCGTATAAAAAGTTAAATTTTGTATTTTTTGACTTTATTTTATTTTTACTTCAAACCTTCAATATCTTAACTCTGCATCTGATTTTGAACATATTTGCAATTGGAAGTATGCTTCTAAGACTAACAGTTGCGAAAAAAAAAGGTCTTGCAGGTTAAAACGCAATACACCCTGTATATTAAAGCTAACAGAATACAGTAGCCACCGCTTGTTTGAATCTTCTTTGTTATAACAGTTTTGATTCAATAAAGCGGCTGACTCAATAAAGCAAAATTGAGAGGGTTTTTTTTTAATGAGGAATTCTACATACATTTTAGGAGAATTGTATTTAAATTTCGTTTAACTAAGAAATAGTATCAATGCAAGTATGCCGTTCTCTCGAAATAATTATTATTTGATTATTTAAAGAATTTTATTTTATTTCAGTAATTAAAAATCATTGCAAAATTGAAATTTCAACTTAAATGCTGAAAATAGGTAGTAAATAAGGTAGGCACTATTTTTTCGATGTCATGAAACTACTTATACCACCGTGTGCAGGTAAACTGCAGTATTTGCAGAAATGAGTATTCGAGATATTTGAAGAAATGTGTGTTGGATTATATACTAACAATAGGGAAATGCTGGAATTAGACGTTTTTTCGAGACTTTTCTTCAGCGGAAACCAAATAAGCAAGGTTATGGTACAAGCATGGTACTGTTTACTTACTGTTAAAATGATTAAAATAGCGAAACATTCATATTTGAGGGGAGCTGACCTGTTACCGACAGATAACTAGCTCACCAAAACACTAGGCAAAACTTCTTCATATGCTTATGTATGTGTTCATGTTTTTATGTATTACATGTATGTATGTGGTATGTATTTAATTCAAAACGTATTAAATCTATTATGTCGCATCCCGGCAAGAAAAGTGACACAACTCTTAAAACATCGTTAGTGGAAAAAAAAAAAGATTTCACAACAGCAGTTTTAAGCGATTTAGTCTCAAAGATTATAATACTTGCAAAAAAAAAAAAAAAGGGGGGGGGGAGGGGTGATGATTACTGGTTAGTTTTTATAGTCTAAATTAACAATGCGTTTTTCTGCTCGAAAATATTTCTTCCAAATTAAGAAAGTTTAATGATGTTTACTATCGGTTATATTGTTTTTAATCCCCTGCGCACCACTTATCTAAGCAATAAGCGAGTTCTGGGGCAATAAAGAGCATTGAATTTATATTTTTTAAGTAGTGTCACTTTCCCTGCCGATGTGCGATATGATTTGCTCACATTGGTTTAACAACTATTACTAAAACAAGAGTTTAAATAATTTTGTAGTGGGGTTCAAGAAATTAAAAGAAAGTATTATAATATCGTCATTTAATAGCGGTATCACAATAATATTTCCGCAAAAGTATTTTCTTTCAAGATTTCTAGGCTTGAAAGCTCCCTTTAAAAGCTCTTCATCCTAAAGTGAAAATACAATAACTTAAGAATGTCCTAACGAACCTTATCAACACATAAAAACAAAAACAATTGAACATGTTATTGTGACTTAAAATAAGCATTTTTTTTTTTCTGTTACTGTGCTTACTTTAGTGTTGGTTAAAGTATAATGAATAGGTGTGTTCTAACTATAGCTTCATATTGCTGATTTTTTTATAGCCACTCAAGGCCGCGTTTATAGTTATACTGTACCACGAGTTGAGTTATGACGTCATAAATTCGGCAGCCAATCGTTGCTATAAGAACAGACCACTCATTTCTTCAGAGGTAGGTAGTGATTAAGGTTGTAGCTCAAGATTCCTTTCAATGATATACCAAAACAAATTAAATCAACACACACAAAAAAATCAAACGCAAAACGCAATACATCTTTAACATTTGAAAATTCAAACACTTGTAGTGCTTTGAAGCAGAAAGTGGCTTGGTTAGTATGTCTGTGCATGGCCCCACTATTTGACCCTGGCATTTAGCGGGCCTTGGCAATTCATTACTTTTCTGTGTTAAACCGAAGCAGCTCTTGCATCCACCAATCAGTGTCAACGTTTCACATTTTGCTTATTTTTGATTGGATGTCGCCCATTTTGACCGTAAGAGGCGCCAAAGGAAACCCCTGCATCCATCAATCAATGGCAACGGAATAGAAAAAGGGGTTCCCAGGAGCGCCCTTTTTTTTGCCATGAGTTTCAGCCATTGTCGCGTCCAATGATAACTAAGTGGGACCATGGTCTGTGCTAATGTCAGGCGTAGAAATGTGTTCGAGCTTAAAAAATGACATGTTTATACTTATGCTGTCAAATGTGAACTTGTTTTTAAAACTTATATTGATTTTCGAAAAGAATATATTACGGTTAACTAGTAACTTCTGCATTAGGATTTAAAAAAAAAAAATACTTAGTTTCGATGAAGTTTTTGTCCAAACAGAAACTGAATCTATAACATTCTAAAAAAACTACATTATCTTTCGATAAGGGAAAAAAATGAAAGAAAAGCTAAAACCGTTGAAGATGTATTTTTATATATTTAATCAGCAATGTCGATACACAACAAAATTCCAGATCATTAGACAGGAAAATAAATTAGCAATCCCTTAAAGATAGATAATTCTTAAAAGCTTCCGATAGCCTTTCGTGAACCCTAAAACATGCCGTCGAAGACTGTAAAAATCTATAAGTTTTCTTATTCCATTCCATGGTTGTCATTTTCCGATTAATGGCGGCTCGTAGAGATAAGACCCGTATCTTATTTTCAATTATGAATGTTCCTACCGATTAATCACAAAGAAAAAATGCCACAGCCGTTTCCTAATGATATGTGCATGGGTGAAATATTGTTTTCTTAGATAACCGTGCAAAAACTAATCCCCTAAGAGTTTTTTTTGGAGATTGAATTAGTTATTTTACTTGTTTGGAATAGTTACAATGATTAATAAGATTCGGTTTTTTGAAGCTCTAAAAATATAAGTAGTTTTTGTCTTATTTGTTTTTAAAGTAGATGAGTTTGAGCGTAAGAAAACAAAATATGATTTTTTTTGTTCAGTTATCTGGGTTAATTTAAACTTCCAAGTTGAAGAAGAAGAAGACATGTCTGAAAGAAAGTATTACTTTTACACATTTACTGAAAAGGTTCAGAACTTTTTTTTTTTTTTGTTTTGTTTTGTTTCAAGAGGTTTTTTTTTTTTTTTTTTGAAGTCAAATTGCTTTTCGAATGGAACGTTTCTTCCATCCCCTTGTCTGATTTGTGGAACATCCGACTTTGAAATACAGTGAAGCATCATTTTTGCGTTTTTATCATTTATACTTTTTTTTTAATCGGACCCTGCACAGTCCAATACATATTAACATGTACCTATTGCACGTTTTTCTCTTTATACACTTTTTTCATACAGTCCCTTTAAAAACGGTTAAACAGTGATTCACTGTAAATAAAGGTCTATTTACAGAGAAGTGAAAGGAAACATTACAGTTAAAAAAAAAAAAAAAACACAGAAATAGCAGTTAACTTTATACACGTGTTTCGGAGTTACCAGGAATACCTTTCACAATACAAAAGAATTAAGCTTATGGATGAATTAGTTAAGACGTATACTGAAAGTATGCGCCACGTATTTGGCAAAAAAAAGGGGGGGCGTATACTTACACACGGGGTCTGAGGTTAATCCTGTGACGAAAGGTCCTGCGTTAAATAATGACGTGACATACAGGGTGTCCAGGAATGGACTCCCTGATTTCAAAAGTAAATATGTCGAAAACAAAGGCGGATATTGGAATAAAATAAACGGTATGTTTATGGTAAAACCCATAAAAATTGTGTACAGAAACTTGGAAATTAGTAACAAAAATTAAGAACAGAGGCGACGCACCAATAGAAGTCCCCATAAATAGTGCTGCGAAGGGATTGGACGATAATTTCTAGCGCAAATGTAAATACCTCTGAGAGGCAAAACTACAGCTGAAACGCCTAACCCCTTCGCAGCACTATTTATGAGGATTTCTACTGCAATGGGGTTGTTTCCTTCAGTCAAAAGTAGTACTTTTTGTCCCTGACATTGATAGAATAAGCAAAAAAAAAAAAAAATAATTTGAATTTTTGGCATCTTGAATTCAAATTATGTTTTTCGCAATCACGAGCGTGTGTGTTTATGTAGGCGCATGTGTGTGGGTGCGTGGGTGCGTAAGTGTATGTATGCATGTGTGTGAGTGTTGAGTACGTGCGTGTGCGTGTAGGTGTTCGTGTGTGTGTGTGTGTGTGTGTGTGTGTGTGTGTGTAGGCGTTCGTGTGTGTGTGTGTGTAGGCGTTCGTGTGTGTGTGTGTGTGTGTGTGTGTAGGCGTTCGTGTGTGTGGGACATGGACGCCACCGTCCAGCAAAAGTGGATTTCGGGGGACAGTGCTCAGGACCAGCCGCGCCGCCGCCGGGACTGTCAAGTGAGAACAATAAGCAGTCGTGATTGCTCAAAAAAAAATAGGGCGTGATGACGTCACAAATTATGCTCTTTGGCGCATCTTTCTATTGCGTTTCCACGTTATGATAATCAAGAAGCGAATTAAAACTGTGCACTCTACGCTTGTCATACCGTTGCGAATACACGTGAGTAAAGATGTTAATTAAATATTTTGCTCCGTGAAAATGCAACACTGAATGGTATCTCATCGTTTGTGATGTCATCGGCAGAAACGTCAACAATAAAAGCCTGCCGAGTTAAGTATTTTTAAAAATATATTAAACTTAAACAAGTTATTTAAAAAATGATCGGAACGTATGTTTTTAAGCAAGTCTTTACAGAAAAAAATACTTTTAAAATCTTGGAAACGACCCCATTACAGCGTGCAGCGCCCCTGTTGGCAATTTGTGTTACTAATTTCCAAGTTTCTGTACATGATGTTTATGTGTTTCACAATAAACATACCGTTTATTTTATTCCAAAATCTGCGTTTGTTTTCGAGGTATTTCACTTTTAAATCAGGGAGTCCTTTTCTAGACACTCTGTACATTCAACAAAATTTTTCCAATGTAAGCTTTTAAAAAGAAATATCAAGAAAATATTGTAATGTAAAAGCAACTTTAAAAAAAGAACAGCAAAAAACAAGTATTTTTCCAAAGTAAAATTTTTTTCCAAAGCTAGGTGTTGTTACTGGGACAGCTAGAACTACTTAGTATTTATTTTGCACTGATTAGACCTTTGAATAAATGTATTTAAAATCAGATACATTTTTCCTTGAAAATTGTTTCGTACTGAAATTGACTAATTTAAGTGTTAATATTCCTAAATTTGGATTGCATTTGCATTGAAATTCATTTTGGCGCTGAATTATATTCTTTCGCTAAGAGGTATTTGACGATTCGAAATGTCCACTGCTTTGTAAAATATTTGATGGTTAAAATATGTGAAATTTTAGAATGTGATTTCATTCGAGGGTAATATGTTGAAAACTCCGCATTGAATTATTTAAAACTATATAATATCACTTAAATTTTAATTTGTTTGTTTCCAGTAGGTATATCTTTTTTACTACCTTTTACAAAAAAGGAAGTATTGTATTCGCGAAAAAAATTTTTACTCAAAAACCGGCCTTAATTTCCATTTTGCTTACCCCTGAATGAATTTTGAGTTTTGTTTTTCAACCTGACCACACGTGGATAAGTTCCTAAGAACGTATAGACCCCCGAAATATACATTTTGACAATCCCCGGGTTAATTACAACGAGATTTCTCGTGACGTCCACATGTACGTATGTATGTATGTGCGTATGTGCGGATGTATGTCGCATAATTCAAGAACGGTATGTCCTAGAAAGTTGAAATTTGGTACGTATACTCCTAGTGGGGTCTAGTTGTGCACTATCTTTTTGTTTGCAATTGGGTGTTTCTAAAGGGGGCTTTTGCCCCTTTTTGGGGGGAAATTATTGTTAATTTCGATGCAAACTAAGTGTTGTTATAAATTGGCGGACGCTTGGCGATATATCGCCAGTCTTTTGTCGCCAAATTTGGCGATTTTAAAAATATATATTTGTTATTTTTTTTTTAATCTGGTTTTAATTTGGCTACTGTTGGTGATATTTAGAGAGTTAACTATTGAATCACATTAAAATTGCCAATAATGGTGAAATAACATTAAGTTGGTGTAAAAGGAAGTCATGTGATGCACACATAAGCTCGTTTTAAGTTAAGTTTCTAATTTGATTACTTGGAACAGTTTGGAGTAGAGAATTGTTTTACTGTTTTAAAATTATGTTAGTGAGGTGTTTAAAATTGTGATGGGACAATAGTATTTATTGCGAAATTTAAAGCAAAAGCCGAACTGACTCCTAGCTTATGCAATATTATATTTGGACGCATTGACGTGGATATTTTGTTCAAGAGTGTATAGATCGTTTTACGTAAGTTATCATAGTTTCAAAAATATTTTATAATCATAGTTTACCTGTTGAGCTTTAAAAAAAAAATGCTACCAGAAAATATTATGTTTTACCTTTATGACCTAAATGAGCTGAAAAATAATTGTTATTTAAAAATAAGCCTATTTCCACTTCTTTCTTTTTTTTTTCTTTTCAAGTAATCCAGTAAATACGGTTTTAAAACGAGGGAAAATTCAAAACAAATTGATAGCTCTAGAATGCAGTATTTTGTAAATAATAAACGTTTTTGATGAAAAATACTAATGGCATATTTTAAAAGAAATTTAGTCTCTTTCTGTACTTTTATACATACAAATATTTTTGTGCCATTAAACTTTAAGTTACTAAATTTCAAACATAGTTGCTCATTAAGCACTTTCGTGTTCTATGAATGAAAATCTTAGCGTAGCAAACAATAATTTTTCTTAAAAATTAAGTTGGTATAACATAACAAATGAGGTAACAATGAAAAATCATTTAATTTTGTTTCAATTTGAAAAAAAAATCATCCTTACTTTAAGGTAAATATTTCTAAAGAATGCACACATAAAAACAATTAAACTAGAAAATTATGTGCAAAAGCCCTCATTAGGTATTTGGATTCAAAATTCACAAAAAAAAAAAAAAATGCATAGTCAAATTTAAAAAAAAAAGTTAAATCGAACTTTAATTTTATTCATAGTGCAAATTTGTTTTTAAAGCAATTTCCTGTTGTTTTATAGATTCTGTAAACTAATGTTCAATAAAACGATTAAAATGAGTTTCAGAAAGATAATGGAGTAAAGTTGCTGACCTTTGTTATTAAAATTGTGTGCCTATATTTTTGCTAAAATAAATTGCTCAGGGAGACATATTTAAAGATCAAAAGAAGAAGTGAGAAGAAAATGAATTTAAGTGATAGTTTTAAAGTTTTATGTAAAACGTGTTAAAAGGTAGGTAATCTTTCCTTGAAATCGTCATTTATAGCAGCTCTTACCAAGGCTACTAATTCTATCTTTTGCTTAAAAACAGAAGTGAATCTCTGCTAATATTTACACATCTGTTATCTCCACATTTTTGATTTCGCCACTTAATGTAAAACTACCAATAGTTGACACTTCACAGCTGCACTTGCAGTTGACACCTACGAAACAAATAAATAAATAAATTTACAAAAGAAATTCAGCGCCAAAAATAGAGCTTTGTCTCTGTGTAGCATAGCTTTCTAGTGACGGCAATTGAACTATTGTGCCGCCAAGTATTGCTCCAAATTCACCACGATTGTTTGATGACAGCTGTATATTTTCCTGTCGTTTAGGCCAGGGGTCCTCAACCTTTTTTGCTCATTTGCCACACTGTTAATTTTTGGTGGCAATGAGGGCCAACATTGATTTTGTTACTGCAAGCACTTTTTGGCCAAGTGAGGGCAAAAGAACATGTAAGCTATCTTCCAGACTATCTTCCATTTTGAAAGAAATGAAATTTTAAGTTGTCTTTGGTGACTTTGAGAAGAAAAATGAAAGTTAATACTCTCTTCCAGGGAGACGGAGATGCAGTTATCCTTTCCTGCCCCACTCTGGCTAGGATTATGCTTCGTAGTGGTTTTTGAGGTTTTCTTGGCTTAGTTTTGTTTTTAAATGCTTAAAAAATGAAAAAAAAAAAAAATGTTTTCAGTTTGTTAGCTTCCAGCAGGCCGGGAAAAATTTGCTCTCGGACCGTAGCTTTGGAGAGTCCTGGTTTAGGCTAATATCCTTGAGGAATTTGGTGAGAATAAGCCGAAAGTTTAAACAGTATTTTTTAATTTTGAATATAAAAGGCATTTAGCTATTTCCTGAGCATACATTTATTTGAAAAAAAAAGACTGTGATAGGTACCCTGTCAGCTATTGAAACTTTAAATGACATAATAATACAATAGTTTGGCACCGGGTGTCAACTTGTCGGAAGAAACATAATTTAAAGATCTTGCTTTGTTTGAATGTTATATAGCTGCATACACAACGAAATATTGTAAACCTTTAAACATTTTTGAGCAATCGCTTTCAATAATTGAAAGATAGTGCCATTAGAGTAACTATTGAATAATGTCCTTTTTAGTTTTAAAAGGGTAATCTGGTCCTTCCGATGAACTTTCCCATATAAGCCCTGAGGATAGGGACCTGCTGTACCTAACGCTCACTAATGGTCATATCAACGATTCTTCGAATCATACCGTTGACGATTACAATATGCCACCTGAAACACGCACTCCTACTTGTACTATCAAACGAGCTTGTGATCCACGGTAATAATCGTTTTTGTCAAGCCGGACCTTCTTCAGTTTCCTTGGAAATTCTTAGTCCCTTCAAGCAATATTTTCTATCAATAGGACTACGACAAACCGGAAATAAAAACTTAAGAAGAAAAAAGCGTCCCTTATCTTCTCAAGACAACTGTTCTAAGAATATTCTTGAATGAAGTTTTCAAAAAAATGACGAGTCCAAGAAAAATAAGAGTGGAAATGCTGCCGTTAATCAAAAGAAAAGGGATAAAAATGTAAACGGAAAAGATTAAAGGTCAGTTGGTTTGCTTAACTAACTCAAACACAAATGGAATTCCATCTGAAAGCAAGGGTGAATTTAAAAGTTGAGACCAAAAAACATTATATTCCGGAGATCAGCCTTAAAAACAGTAGAGAGAAATAAGACAAAAGGTTGAGATTTTCCTTCCACGGACAGTTTCTTTGCTCAACTGGCTAAAACACGGATGGAATTCAATCTGACAACAAAGGTGAAACTAAAGATAACACCAAAAAACATAAAATTCAAGAAAACAAGTATGAAAAAAACACTAGTGAGAAATAAGGCGGCTGCTACTATATCAGCAGTGCAAATCAGCAGTGCAAAATCTGGAAGATTCTGCAATCAACCAGAAAAAGTGGATACATTGGACTACGAAGGGAAAGCTTTATTGCGCCGCGATGTACCATTAAAATTTAGTACGATGAAACATACTGAGACACAACCGAGAAATGTTAACTCAGTCCCAGTGATTGAATTTTCATGGATTTGTGTCACTATTCGCTGTTAATTTTTGCATTTTTTTTAGCATACTTTTCGAGTAAGTCAGAAAAAGGAGAAAAAAAGCATGAACGAAGGCTTAATGCATCTTGAAAATTTCGCGAAAAAAAAGGCAAAAAAAAAAATAATAATAAATAAATAAATAAAATATATAATTAAATGAATATGGAAAAATTAAAAATTGCAAAGTAGGGTAGTGAGATGGGGGAAAATGTCTGTCGGTCAGTCAGTCTGTCCCCCTAATTACTTTTGAGTGAATAGTCCGATTCGAACAAATGTTTTTTTTTTCCAAAGATCTCGGCGAGTACACCTAATTCCTATTTTTCACATTTTAATTTCAACTATTTTTCAATCAATTTTGAACAGTTCAAAAAAACTTAATGCCTAGGGGGAAATTCAAGGCAATTCCGAACTTTGAGGCGAATTTGCTTCAAAAAAACTTGTAGGAAAAAGCTTTTGATGAAAAACATGGCTATAAAATATCTTTTTGATTTGAACAATTTTCCGTTCAATTTTGAACAGTTCAAATCCCTTAACATCAGCGCCCACGGGGAAACTGAAAGTCAATGTAGTTTCCACACTTGAAGGCGGATTTTTTTCAAACAAATTTTGTTGGAAATAGCTCTTGACGTCAAACTTCTAACTCCGACTCCGAGAGTTTTGGGGCGCCTGACTCCGAGTTCTGTGCCCAAAAATTAGTCGGAATCCGACTCCCCGACTTTGACTTCTTAGTTTTGGCAAAAATTTATACCCGGAGGAAAAATGACTGACTGATTCTTGGATATTCGACTGTGATTAAGACTCCTTTCTCCCAAAATTAATCCAACCCTTACTCCCCAAACATTGGCAGAGTTGCGTACTCTAATGGAAATAACCGATTCCAACTCCGAGACTTTGAATGAAATACCTTCGGTTCCCGAATCTGACTCCGATCTTTATGCCAAAATAAGATTGACTCCGACTTCGCAGGCATGGTTTTTAACGGTGAAATAATTATTGTTAGAATGACTTGTTTTTATTTTCACTCTAAAGTTTTAATTTATGTATTTAGTTTTCGTCGGATAAACTCTAAGTCCTTTATGTTTCTACATTAAGACGATTTTTTTTACTACGAAAATTATTTCTATAAGTTGACATTTTATTGTCTTTATTTATTTTAGAAAGTACATTAATTCATTCAAAAAATTATTTTCTGGCAATAGGGGAAACACAAACTTTTTTTTTTTGATGTGATGTATTTAGTTTTATTAACTTATTTATTTTAATTATTTTTTTTCTTGTTGAAAGCGGTTAAAGATTTTTTTTAATGGAAAAAGTATATTAACTGCTTTGTTTAAAAGGTGCTGCTATATTTTTTTTTCACGCATCTAATTCTTTAGGGACGCATCTAATTCTTTAGATTAGTGAGGCATGTTTTATTCCTAGAAATCGGCTTAAAATATTAAACAATTATGTTTGAAAGAATTTGCGATATTCGCTATTTTTGAGAATATTGATCAGATACTAGAAAGTAGATATAGGTATACGGGAAAGTAGGCTCATTTAGTTCTAGACGGAACTTCTTATTTAAACGTTGTTAAATTCCTTTTATTCATAACAAGTACGCACGAATTCAACTGTTAATTTCTCTCTGGTTTCAAACTATTTGTCAAATACTGTCAATGGGGTAGTTTCCAAAATTTTTAAAGTATTTTTTTTCTGAAAGCTGGCTGCTTAAAAACATAGGATCTGACCATTTTAAAAATAATTTGTATAAATTTAATATTTAAAAAAAAACTTAAATCGGTGCGCTTTCATTGTTCACCCTTCTGTCGTGTGACATCACAAATGTTGAAATGCCATTCAGTGTTGCCAATCATAGAGCAAAATATTTAATTTGCTTTTTACTCACGTGTATTGGAAACGAAATGGTTGATAGCAAGTGTAGAGTGAAATATTTAATTCGCTTCTTAATTATCATGACGTGGAAACGTGATGGAAAGATGCGCCTAAGTGCATCATTTGTGACGTCATAAAGACCACGCCTTGTTTGAAAAATCGAACATTTTAAAAAAAATTATAAAAAAATAATTATTGAGAAAATGAAAGCATTTCCTGGGTCCGCGTTAATTTTTTAACTCATTCTATCAATTTCAGTGACTAAAAGTAGTACTTTTGACTGAAGGAAACCACCCCTTACTAAATGTTTTCGTTTGGTGTCATCTGCAGCTTCAATGTCTTTGTTGCTTAAAAAAACATACATTTTTCAATTACATTCTAAGAATCTAATTCTCACCGCAATATGATAGAGAAGTAGTTTGTACAGCTATTACTAAAAATAATTTTCTAAAGTAAAAACTACTGGTGGTTTCACCTTGTATCTTTTTGCTTCTTCATACCTCTTATATTTTTTTTTCTTAGTCGCTTAAAATTTTCATATTAAGTGCAAAGGTTTTAAGTTATGTTAACTAATATCAAAAATATAATTTCGTGTTTTATGGAAACAGAATAATAGTAATTAGCAATAAATTTACAAACTAATAGTAGAAAGATAGTCATTAGAAAAACGATTAGAAATAGTTAACACTTGTAACAACCTTCACTAATATTACTATTACGGACAGGATGTGGGAAGTGTTCACATGTACTCCTGGATGTTGTGCCCCTTCATCTACACAAACCTATCTTGCAAATATTAAAAATTCTTAATTAAAAAATAAATAAGCATTTTCATAAATTTACTTGTATTTATATACAGGGTGTTTCGCTTTAACCTGCAACATCTTTATTTTCGTAACCGTTAGTCCTAAATGTATACTTCCAATTGCAAAAATGTTCAAAATCAGATGCAGGGTTAAGATATTGAAAGTTTGAAGTAAAAATAAAAATCAATCAAAAATTACAAAATTTAAATTTTTATACTGACCTTAGTTTCCCTAACTAATAGTTAGGAAAATAATCTCCATTGAAAAATAATTGTAGCAAAAAAATTTGAAATTAGTACGACCAATGTTCACCGAGATATGAAACGCAGCGTTTTGTGACATAGACCCCTTTTCACTCGCCGTCAATAACACCTTTTATGGGGAAATATAGCGGATAACAAGGGTTTAAATTGCTATGTGTGCACAGAGCGTAGTTTCTCAAATTGTTCGAGGTTTTGTAGTATGTTTTTGCGTATCAAGGCATAACATTTGCATCTATTTTTGAATAACAATAAAAAATATTAATACCTTGTTTTTCTTACTTTGACGACCTGTCATTCTTCTGAAAGGGCGATAAGTTCCAATCTCATCTTCTGTATGGTCCCTTAAAACTTTGAAATGGAATATCTCCTTGAATTTTGATCGCATAACTGTCAAATTTTTTGTGTCAGTTAAAGTTTTCAATGGAGATTTTTCTCTAAATATTAGTTTGAACATTTTTTGCGATTGCAAGTATACATCTAGGACTAACGGTTGCGAAAATAAAGGTTTTTGCAGGTTAAAACGGAACACCCTGTATAGTGGCTTCCAATAGTGGCGTTTTTCTTATCAGTTAGTTTCAAATATGCATTAATGGGAAGAAGGCAAGTGATATGGTTATATACGACGCCTGCTAAGACATGATGTTGTCGCCACAGAAACATTAAATGGCTCACTACGCTAAAAGTTTTGCCAAAATGCAGAAGAACTACTGCTATTAACTGAGAAACTTTTTTGCTGGGGAAGGGGGTTTGCGACTCATTTTGAGAAAAAAAATAAATAAATAAAACAGTTTAGAGTTTTGAAATTTTTTGCACTGATTCAACATCTATTAAATAAGCTAAATGACAACATAAATGTTTACAAAAAATTCTACTTAATTTTTAATTTTTAATGGGGTAATTTGCTGAAACTGAAAATATTCTCGATCAATTTTCAATTTTTTTTTCAAAACATTACGCTCAAATATAAAGCTTTCATTTTTTCGGCGATTTAAAAAATATTAATTCAATAAAAAATAGAAAATATTTGATGAAAAATTTTGAAAAATTTAAAGATATGTACTTTTATTTAAAAAAACCGTATTTTTTGCATTAAACGTTTTTTTTTCCAAATAAAAATTAGAGTAAACTTTTTGGAAAAAAATCGCTAAGTTTCATTACTTTATCTTTATCAGTTCTTGACTTATAATAGTTTTAATGCAAAAAATCTGGAAATATTGCATCATGGTGAAAAACGCGTTTAAAGTTTTAAAAATAGGTATCATATTTTGTAAATGCATGCAACAAGAATAACTATATCTTTCGTTCTAATGAGGATAGAATCAAGATTCAAAAGTCCTTTTAAGCAGAAAAAACGGAGAGGGATCTTAAATGATTCAAAAAAATTGCAAAATATTACGTTTTTAGCGTCTCGGACCCCCTGAAGTCATCATTTGGAAGATATGAAACTAATTTTTAATAATATTGTTCCTTTTTAAGATGTTCTATGCTTAAGTTTCATGCAATGCTTTATATATGCAACAAGAATAACTATATCTTTCGTTCTAATGAGGATAGAATCAAGATTCAAAAGTCCTTTTAAGCAGAAAAAACGGAGAGGGATCTTAAATGATTCAAAAAATTGCAAAATATTACGTTTTTAGCGTCTCGGACCCCCTGAAGTCATCATTTGGAAGATATGAAACTAATTTTTAATAATATTGTTCCTTTTTAAGTTGTTCTATGCTTAAGTTTCATGCAATGCTTTATATATATATATATATATATATATATATATATATATATATATATATATATATATATATTCTAAAATATATATATATATATAAAGTGTAATTTTCTTATAATAAGTTGTGCAACCAAAAGAAATGCGTCCTTTGATACTTGGAATTTATTTGTCCTGAAACATATGTTTACCCTTTTTATTGTTAAAAATGTAGTATGCGCTTCCTCCATTTTCTATTAAAAAGATTATTTTACACATCTAGGTTGATTGCATACTTTTTAAAAAATATTTAATAATTGAATATCTGAAACTTTCAAAAATTCGATTCGAATTGAATTCCTTTGAATCTCGAGATTATTATCTTTTTAATGCGTTTTCGATAGTTTACGTCGTAGGAAAAATGCATTGACCAGTGAAGAAAGAGTATAATTTTCCTTTGAAGAGAATCTTTTTGAAAGTTCTTTTTTTCAATTAAAAGATTTTTTTTAAGTCATTTTTTAGAAAGAAAAGTTTTAAGGGAAGAGTTTACATTCGAACTTATTTTGTAATGAGTTTGAGTACAAGTTATGGAATTAATTCTAATAATTCTTTGTTTACGAAAAGAAAAAAAAATATTTCTCTTAGTTATGCAGAGATAATTTGTTATGTCTTAGACAAAAAACAATATATTTATTTCTTAACTGTTCAATAAAGAATATTCCAAACAAACTCATTGGTTATGAATTTTGTACACTCTACTAAATGGTTGTACAAAACCTCTTATATTTGTGTTCAAACTCAATAGCTTACTTTATAAGCGAAATGTTTGAAACGAATACATATGACGACATGGAATGGATACATGGTGATTCTCCAACTTCCTAACAATATACGTAACCTAGAAGCCTAATACAAGAATTGTTTGACCTAGATTTTTTTTCTTTTTTTTCTTAATAGTTAGAAATAATTTTTCCGATGTTATTAACGTCTTATTCAAACAATAAATCATTTATTTTTTCCTACAAAATATTTCGAAGAACCAGAAAGTCACTATTTTAGCGTGTCCCACTTCGTTTTTCGACTGTCCTTAAATTATTTTAAAATTGTACATAAACACTCCATAAATTTAATTTGCAGTACTAAATTGAGCGTACTTAAAAGTGTAAAATAACGTTCTTTAAATAAATTTAATTATTTAAATAATGATGGTACATCTTTTTAAAATTTGTCCCCAGGTTTTCATGCCATTCTCCTGCTTTTGGAATGAGTTCAATTATTATAGATTAAAATAAACGGAATTTTTAATCTGGTGTACGACATCACTATTTATTATCACCAATTTGTTGTATTCCTTGAGTATTTTGTTAAACATGATTTGTCTGCTGTTCTTAATAAAATTTTTAGGTTCAAAAATGGGTATGTAACATTTTTGCTGTCATTTTCCTGGACAACATTTCTGTGTTAAATTTATAAAAAAAATTATACTCATAGTGTAGTTGAATTAAGAGGTTTGAATAGAAAATAACATTATCTATCTTAATTATAATCATTGGCTTTCGTAACAGGTTACTTACAATTAAAATGCCATTTTGCTGGCCCAAAAAATGTCATACTCCTGGCACAAAAAACAAAAAAAAAAGTCACCCTCTTAAAAATATTTATAACGCATTGGTAATACGTTTAGTAGAATAGAATTCATTTCCAAAATATTATTTAGAAATAAAGATTATGATTTAAAAAAAAACTGAATTTGACAAACGATAAATAAAAAATACACCAGTAGAGAAATTCTATTTATTTAATCTTGTTTCTTTTTTCTTGTTCAGACAAATCTTTCAAAAAGAGATTTCTTGATCATATTTTTTTTTTAATTTTAATGTTGCTCGAATTGGTAAATGAAGTTGCTTCAAATTTCTGAGGTAGGTAAATTAGAGTACAACTTTCTAGAATTATGTAAATACTTTGATTAACTAGAGAATTCGAAAGAATAAACGGAACTTAAAATAAATTTTTTTATTAATTTGCTGGTTTAGAGTTCTAGAATAGAAATTGAATAATATAGTATCTATGAGGCAGTGAGAAGCAAAGGACTGAAGTCGGACTGATTTCGGGGTAAAGGGGTCGGAACCGGGAATCAAAAGTAGTCAAATTCCAAGAGTAGGAATTTTAAGTTTCATTATTTGCTCAAAATTGAACGAAACATTGTTCAAATCAAAAAGTTAAATTTGAAAATGAGGTGTCCTCGTCAAAATCTTCCGAACAAAAATATTTTTGATAGAATCAATCTGTTCACGTAGCAGTTATTGTTTGGAGGGAGGGGTGCAGACAGACCGATCAACAGACATTTTCCACATCTCAAAACCCCACTTTCCAATTTTTAAATCATGAATATTTTTTTAAATATTTCATTTATTATTGACTTTTTTTCTTTTGTTTTAGCGATATTTTAAAGCTACACCATGCTTTTTTCATCTTTCTTTTATTTTTACGGGAAAGTAGGCAAAAAAGGATATGTCAGAGTTGATTTTTGTATCAAGATGGATCAGAAACGGAACTTGATGCAATGTAACCGAAAGAAATATCGTTGAGTAATAAGATATTCATGTTTCTCTTTAAACTTAATAAATGAAATGAAATGAATTAATAAAATTTTAAAAACTCTGTCTTGTAGATACCCCCTTTAACGGGGAAAAGATTTTCTCCAGTTAGTGTAACACGATTAAAATTTAAAATCGTGTTTTGAATTAAGATCTATACATTGTCTCAGCAGCAATAATTTTTAAATATTTAGGCTAAATTTTTGATATGTGGAGAGAAATTTCAAGTTTCAGGCAGATTTAGTATTTAGCTAGGTGGTTGCAATTACCTAGTTTTTTTTTTTTTTTTTTTTTTTTTTTTTTTGCTCGGTGTTGCTTTTAGCTGGCTTCAAATATGAAAAATCCGTATTCGTAGTTGGTAAGTTGTGGCAAATAGAAGAACGCACTTTGTGTTTTCAACGTGGTTTGTGTTACTTGTTTCCCTGCCGAAGCCAAAAACCGGAGGGAAAGGCAGAATTTAAAACTAGAATTACCGAAGGGGTCATTTTGAAAACTGTTTGAGAAAGGAACTGTGTTTCTGCTGACTGCTCCTCTTAAATTTTCATAAAAAGCTTCATCCTTCCTTGACTTTTCCTAAATCCTTGTGATGAGTTATAATCTAGTTTTCAAGAAAATGTTTTTTTAGCCCCAACGAAAATGGTTTACCTATAAGTTTGTGCTTAAGCAAGTTTTATCTTGACCTCTTTGAGAAAAAAGAAATGCAAAACATTTTTTGATGCTGAAACAGAGCAGAAACTCTAAACTGTGTTTTGGAACATATGTATTAATACAAGAACATTCAGCATTCATAGTGTTGTTACACGTAAGCGGGAACATTATCCACTCTTTTTCGAAAAGCAACTGAAACAGTGCCGATTATTCTAAGGGTATTTTAAACCTTAATTAAATACTTAATTATATATTCTTAAAATCTCTACTTCCTGTAAAATTAATTGTAATTATTACAAATTAGTTTGTTTGTAACATTTTTTTTTCAAATGTATAATATTGTGTAGGTAATTCTGCCGATTTATTTACCGAGGGTCAAAATGATCCCCGTTGTATTTCAAGGTATGCAAAGACTGCCGTAGTTCTAGTGTTAACTTGCAGTCGAACGTCATGTAGGTCAAACATTTGTATTTACGTTACGACAGATTGCGTGGCTTTGTAGAAACAAAACTATTTGACCACCGATGCATGACCTTGCAACATTGCATCTCTAGGTGCCGGTAAGTAGGGCTTAACACTTTCAGGGGCTGTGGTTGCGCTGTGAAACCACTAATTTATGAATTTTTTTCTGTCTTTTTTCCGAATTTTTTGAATCAAAATTGCTTGAGTCCTCTTCTTTTAAGTTCAATGAACAACATTAGATAGCAGAATAACAAAAAAAAAATTTTTTTCGTAGGCTTAATTTCTTGTTCAAATCATCAAATTTTTTATTTTTCATTTACCCCAAAAATTGGAATTTTTTTCAGATTTTAAAATTTTTAATTAGCGCTGAAAGAGTGAATCATTTTTCTTCTTTTTTCCTGAGGTAGTCAATTATATTGTTCGAAAATATTCAAATTCATTTTTACATGCATAAACATGTTTTTGTCCTTCCCCAGGTGGGGGGTGTGAATAAATGGGAACACCACCCCCCAGTGAAAAAAAATCTGAAAAAAAATTTTTTAACTGAAAAATCTACATCTAGATGATCAAATGAGCCCATTTGTGGTGTTTTTTCTTTAGATTTCTCAAAAATTAATGACGCGCCCCTGAAAGGGTTAAAGGACAACTCTAAGAGGTGTCCACATACATAATCAAACCACGAGCTTATAAAAGAGTCCACATTATTTTATTTGAAAAATCCTTAAAACAGAAAAGAAAATTGCATATCCTTCTTCTTAACTGATTCAGCCCCGAACTGCATTTTTTCTCCCGAAAGCAAGATGTTTGTTACTGGCATCACAATTTGTGATACTATTACCTCGCAGAGAAAGACCCATCTTTTCATTTTCATTTTAATATATGTGATAAGTGCTAAAGTACACATTGCACTTATAAATCAATGCACGGCAAATAAAACAGCAATTATTTATATTTATTTTCACGATCACTTTTTGTGAAATAGAGAATAGGTGAATGCAGGGTTTAATTTCTAAAAAAAAAATAGGGGAGCCCTATATTGTACATAGCACAAACATTAACACCTGAATAGTCTGAATTCGGCAAAAAAAAAAAAGAAGTATAGAAACTAAAAAAGAACTTAAGCTTTGGGCCTAGCGGGGGTACGCTTAGAAAATCTTTTGTATTGTAACGTTTGATTTTCTTTTATAGCAGACTGCAATTCAGCAAGAAAGCAAATATATAATGAAGAGTATTATTAGATGAATAGTATTTTTTGGACAAGACGAACATAATGTATTTCAAAAGCAATACATTTTTGATGTTGAAAATCAAAGTAGGTTCAAATTGATGTAAAGCATATTGTTCGAAAGAACCCCGGAACGCCGTTCCGACACCAGTAAGTGTTGGGCACTGTCTTTTCTTCCACTTTTGGTCGGAAGAACAGTATGTTGTTGTTGTAGTCTTGTGCCAGCTATGTTGGTAATTTGGTGTGCGCTGCTTCACTTTTCCAACTGTACCGTAATTTAGTGTGAACATAATTTGGTGTGAAATCCTACTTCCACAGTACATACAGGCATAAATACCCGTTTATAGGGTAAGCAACTATTCACAGCACAACACAAATTCACACAAAGGAATGACAAGGACAAGAGAGAGAAAGAACATCCATGCCCAAGCCGTCGGGATTCGAACCCGGAACCTCCCCATCGCAGTCAGACAAGAGCAGTGTGTGGTATCTAACAATAGCTTTCTCGCTACGTTTCTCCTTTGCGTTTCCAAGTGGAAAGGCAGACTAAGTAAACCTAAATGCAAAACAGAGAGAACTGTTTTTTTTTTTTTTTTTTTGTATTTCCAACATTTTTTTTTTTTTTTTTTTCCAAAATTGTAACACAATAATGAGTTCTTTTGCAAAATATCACATTTAATTTGCTCATCATTGCAAAATTCAACAGAAGGGAAAAGTTTAGTTAAACTAGGAGTTTATTTTTTTTTTTTTTTTAAATATTTCCTATACCACTTAAGCAAGTCTAAAAAAAATAAATAGATAATATACAGCATGTAGCAACATGTAGTGTATTTGAATTTTGACATCCAGAATTGAAATAATGTTTTTCGCAATCACGAACAGCGAGAGCACCCTACTCGTTGAGTTATTTCTTTTTACAAATGGAATGGAATGGAAATGATCAAGAAATTTGTATCCCGTAGTGTTATGTTTGACAGGTGATTTTTTTAGAATAGGTTTAAAAAAAAGATTTTACAGTCAAATTCCACCAGTACACTTATCATAAAGATTATTTACAACGTATTATGTTATGTACTTTTATTTCTTAACGGTCTTAAAGGATTTGAATTAGTAAACTCGAAATTCTGTACTTAGATCAGTTTCTTTTTTTAATCAAGTTCATCTATGTAGATGTTTTCCCTCAAAAAACGTAATTTCACACCCTCTTGAAAAGTATAATGTGCTTAAGGTAAGCCTAGAGTTAATGTGAATGATTTGTAAAAAACAATAGCGACGGTTTGTCCTCTTAATGCATTTTAAAACAACGGGTTAGTTTATTCTCGTCGACATGGCAATCTGAAAGATCAGAGCAAGATCAATCTTGGTCAAGTGAAGATATTATGCAATTCGAGATTGCTCAAAAAAATAGTTCAACTTTATTTGTGTGTAAATATGCTAAAAAAAATCAATGAAAAATATCTAGTAGCAGGATTGCTTTTAATAACAGCATGTAAGCATGAAATGGTTTTCTTTCAATTTTTCAATTCATATAGTTGTTATCTATGCAAAATATAGATTAGATTTTCATTTAAAAAGGTTTGAATGAAACCTCGTTAAAGTAAGACTGAAGTTTTTGAGTTCATCATTTCAAATGTCATGTTTTCTCTTACTAATGTATTTCCAATACTTTTCGAACTCTGTTAAATCCCTAATTTTTTTCTTTAAATCCTTTGTCGCATTACGAACGATTTCATGTCGACATCTTTTCGTTCACTCTTCTCATACGCTATGCTAACACGAAGGTGCGATAAAATTTTAAATTTATTTCTTGCATATTTAATGGTTACCAAAAAGAATAAATTTACAATGGTATTAATATTTTATTTATTTACTTGTGTTAAGCGCCCATCTGCCACAAAAAAAATAATAACAGAAAAAAATATAAATAAGAGTAAGAGCATTTTCCGAGAAGTTTCTGTACTGATTATTTATTTTAAGCTCTGGAAAAATATTTAAGTGGTTTGTTGTTGGCCATACAGTAGAGCTAAAATACAAAATGTCAGCTTTCCCGATTTGTTTCGAAGACCTCTCGAACTGATTGGCAAAAATATCTTCCGAACTTTCAGCAAAACAGCGAAATTCCTCCAAAAAGGTATTTTTCAGTAAAAAAAATTCCAGAAATCCCCCTAGATTATAACGATTGCATTTGCAAAAACCAAACATTTTCATTAAACGGCGTATACATTGGCGTACCTAGCATGGGTCCTATCGGGGGCAGTAGTTTATGGTGTCAGTCCCCCTACATACTGATGAATTTTAAACAAATTCTAATCGTCAGTTTTTAGTTAAAGGCAAATATTTTGTCTTTATTTTCCTTGCAAATATTATATACCGCTAAATTTTTTGCCAACTATTTCGTAATATACGAATTTAAAAAATAAAAAACAATCATTAGTAATTATGTAATAATAACTAACAATAAATTTACAAACTGATTGCAGCAAAATGATAATTATAAATCTCTACATCTTACACTTAACTTTAACACTTATAATAAGCCTACATTAATATTTATATTTGCGGAGAGTATATGTGAGGTGTTCACACGTGCCCCAACATGTTGCGTTCACAAGTGCCCCGGCAAAATTTAAACATTGGCATACATTTACATGAATGTTTATATAAAGTTTGGAATAATTAAATTTAACTTATTTATTAGTTTAAAATATGTTTTTACACGAAGAAGATAGTGATAAAAGTACATTAGCATCTGCTAAAACAAAGAAGCTTTCCCCACAGTAACATAAACTGGCTCCTTGCTTTGAAAGCTTGGATAAAAAGTAGAGCTGGTACTGCCCTTACTTGAGAATTTTTTAAGATTTTTTTCTTAAAGTTATCCTGGTAAAACATACCATGTTCACATGTGCTCCGTGCTCACATGTGTCCCCTTTTTCCCCTATCCCAAGCACAGGGAACAATAATGGGTCTAAGTTTTTTGGTTTAAGAAAGAGTCACTAGTAGGTCTAAGTATTGACAATATGAACCTATTATAATGCTCATTCCATGCTGTATAGTGGGGAAGAGGGAATCAGAGGGTTCCCCTCCCATCCCCCGAGGAAAATTTTCAAATTTGTAGTCTTAAAAATGCATTTCCGCTTCATTAATTTAATTTGATTAATTGGGAAGATTGCCCCTCACCCTCTTTCCGTAGCAACGCCACTGCGTGTATGAAAATTGTGAATACCTGATCCCTTTTGCAATATGTTTATTTCATTTTAATTCTTTAAATATGTTTTATTTCGCAAAAAAATGATATGAAAGGATTTCGATTTTTCTCTGAAGTACTAAAACTTAATAATGTGATTGTCTGATCAAAGTGCTTAAAATCGATTGAAACAGTTCAGACACACAATACTAAAAAGGAGAAACAAATTATAAAATAAAAAGGTTTTAACAGGCCACACACATTTTTTTTAATGAGCGAAAAGGTACAAAAAAAAAACTCTAAGCTTCATGTAGATTTAAAGTCACAAACATTTTCAAAATTCCTTACAGATAGTGTGGGAATTTTGTGAATGTGAATTTTTGATATTTATCAATATACTCAAAAAAAAAAAAAGAGCACATATATAGTAACTACATAACAATAAGTAAAAAGGATAGCTGTAATTGAGAAAACTTGCTGATCAGTTTATACTATTTGGTGAATGATAAAATTCTTAGTCAAACAATAAATACATCAACTGTCTGTTGCGTGCCCTTCCCATATTTTTGTTTTTAATGTTGATAAAGTATTTTAATAGCTGTTAAAGATTCACTATCACAAATTTTCAAGACAATCTGTGAAATATTCTAGAATCGTATGGTACTTTAAATCTACATGAATCTTAGACATAATTAATATTTATTTATTTTTATTTTTTTTAATTTATTTTTTGGATTTTAGTTCATTAAAAAAAATGTGGAATTGTAAAACTTTTTTATTTTATTAATTATTTGCTTGCAATTCTGTTATGGCTCTTTCAGAGAATCATCACAAAATAAGTGACACAGCAGTCTGTGGATGTTGTATTTAAGTTGTCGGAATATCTTTCAACTAAAACCTTGAATCGTTGAATAAAGTAGCGACATGTGCGCCATCTTGGGGCTAAACACTGCTTTCTTCCTATATCTACTATGGTGTAGTAGCATGGTTTGCTTTTTGGTAGTAATTTCTTATTGACTTTATGTTTATCTGCAATCAAGGAGCAAAACACGCTACTTCATTATAGCAGACATAGGAAGAAGGCGGAATTTAGCCCTAAGATGCACGCGATAGCATTATGTGTTTGCAATACTGTTCTTTAATACCTTTAACTCTATTTTATTCTACACAAAGTATTTTATACCAAAAAGGCTTAAAAGTGCGTAATCTGTCCCTTAATGCATGTTTGTAGCATCATGTACAAATATTTATCTAAAACGGCAGGAATTATCAATTTATGAGACTAAATGTGAAACTTCTTTCATGCGAGGTTTATGAGCATTATTTAATTTTTACTAAGCGTATTATAAAGATTTTAAAAAGAGAAAAAGGAAAATACTTTTGTAAAAAAGCTCGAGAAAGAAGCTTTATCCGCTCAAAACTTTAAAAGAGAAAAAAAATCAGACTTTAAAAAGAGAAAAAGGAAAATCCATAAACTTCTTATCTTATCTTCTTTTCTTCTTATCTTATCTTATATACTAATAATAAAGCTGAATGCCCTCTGTCCGGATCTCTGTCTGTCAGGATCTCTGTGACGCGCATAGCGCCTAGACCGTTCGGCCGATTTTCATGAAATTTGGCACAAAGTTAGTTTGTACCATGGGGGTGCGCACCTCGAAACGATTTTTCGAAAATTCCATTTGTTCTTTTTCTATACCAATTTTAAGAAAATATTTCCGAGCAAATGATAATAGTAAATTACGAAATCTTCATACCGTGGAACCGAAACATGGGCGAGCCATTTAACATAGCAAATTGGCGAGAAATTCATCATCCATTATTTGTTAATATACAGGCAAACCATACAACCTTTTAATTTTCTACTACGGGCAAAGCCGTGCGGGTACCACTAGTTTGTAATAAAGCTCGAGAAAGAAGTTTTATCCGCTCAAAACTCCTGCATGTACTGTTCTTCAGTATAGAAATTATATACAAATATTCTCGGAAACGAACTTGCTGTTGAATGTAACTCATTTTGACCACTTTTTCGAACTGAAGAATAGTCAGTTTGCTACAATTTTCACTAAGAATTCAACAAATGCAGTACATCTCGTTAACAAATACCCATGGGCGTATCCAAAGATGGACAACGGAAGGCAGCTGCCTCCTCTTTCAAAATAAAAAATATTTAAAATAAAACAAAAACAAACAAACCAAAGAAACTATTGACCGTTGCTTCAAGTTCTAAATTTATCAACGAGTTCAGCTGTAGTAACTTTGGGAGCCCATTGAAAAGGAAAAGAGATTAGTGTTCAGTTTGGTTAAGTCCTCTATCAATTTAGAATTGCATTGCTTCCATAATCTTGGAGGGAGGGGACCGGGGACAATAGACCAGTCCTCTAAACGCCCTGATGATAGGCCTATCCAGGGGCGCCCTGCCCTTAAATTTTTGGGAGGGTGGAAACTCACAATTTGCCTAATGGAACATCTAATGATGATAGTTTTGCCAACTCGTCAGACAAAATTTGCCGATTTGCAGTTTAAGTACAACTTTCAGAGGTCACTGTGACCTCTCATTGGTGCTCCCCAGGGTCTCCCTCTCCCCTTCCATGTTTAGCTGATACGCCCCTGCCAATATCTATTCAATAGGAAGCATAGTAACAAATTGCATTTTTCCCAAACGAAGTTTTTAGCCGAAATGTCAAAATATTGATAAATAACAAGGTTTTAAGAACAATGTTTTCGTATAAGTAAGTAATAATTTTAACTTAAGAAAAACTTCATCGTATCTTGGATGATTTACGCTATGCGAATGTTTACGTATGCTAATTGCAAAGGATAATAAAATGCTACTTTTTAACGATGATTTTTTCTTAAATTCTAGAATGTTCAGAAAAAGTAGCCAGTAAAACATAATTAATGACATTGTTTAACAGAGGGAATGAAATTTACTATGCAAGCTCTAGTTCTTTAGCGGCGTCGTAAATCGTTAAAATTAAGCAAAAAATATGTGCCTTGTATTTACATTTTTAAAGTGTTCCCTAAATTCTTTAGCATAATTTTAGCAAAATGGTATTATTTTTAGTTTTCATAACTTGAGCTAAGGTAACTTTTGCTTGAAAGCGGAAAATGAATTATAAAATGCTGTAAAAAGAATTTGTTTTGCTTAGATGGCTCCAGTTGGTATTTGAATATTTTTGTGCTATATATTAATACTATATTTATTACTTCGTACCTGTAGTTTTTTTCTTTGAATTATAGCAATTTATGTTCAAAATAATTTTAAAGCCTGTTTTACACATCTAAGTTTTATTCCGCAAATGTAATGAAATGTATATATTACGGAGAGGTATTCTAAACAATAAGACAGTTTAAAAAAAAAAGTTTTATGAAATAAAAGCTTGTGGGTATTTATAAAAAGTTTTACAATCCAAATCCTCAATCTATTATCGTTTTACAACTTAAATGTGTCTTTCTTACATGAATTAAAGAAGAAGGGAAGAAAAGCAGTGAGCACATTTCGTGATTGAAAACAAAAATTAAATTAAAAGATGAACATGTTTATCTTTTGGTTGGAACAAAAAAAATGCAACACAATTTTAAGCATTATGAAGTTCTACATAAGCTTAAAATTTGGCGCGAAAAATATCATGTCAGAGTTTAACTTCAAGCCATTTCTCAGCATTTTCGCAGTGACTGTATTAGTGCAATAACTTGAATGATTCTATGTTTTAGCACATTGTTGTTCAATTCCAGTTCCGTACACCGCAAGATAATGCAGAACACATCGCGTGAATTTGAACATTGACTTTATATTTTACTTTCCGCAAACACAGCTAATGTGGTACTTAATAATCTTCAAATTGTTCTGGGTAAAACTGTTTTATGTTGTCTTTTCACAGTGGCGTAGCCATGGGGGAGGGACGGTTTGCCCCGGGTGCCAACCATCTGGGGGGTGACACCCAAAACAGAATTTCAAGTTTTGGAAAAATATTAAGCTAAAAAGCGTTTTTCAGACTGCAATTTTGAAAGTTTTCCCGGGGTAAAACCCCCGGGCCCCTTCTCTGACACCCCACATCATGGGTTAAATAATATACTCCGGATGAGGTTCATAATTTAAATACTTAGATCTAGTAGTGACTTCCTCTTATATCAAAAAAAAAAAAAAACTGAATCACATTACACCTTTATGTGTACCTACCTTTGAAAGATACCTTTGAAATAATTAAGGGAACATCAGTTTCATACATCCCATTACTTTTTTGAGCTATCGATGGCCTGCAAATTTACGTCTACGGCAAGTTGCATAAAAAGCGTTCATAGTTTAATTTGTCTATGTACATTAGCCTTCTAAAAGTTTCGTTATAACAGTAATGTAGTTGCTTATTAAAATTGTATAAATTTCATGTTTTCATACCATATAGAAACTTAGTTTTTGTGTTTGCAGAGGGGAGAGGGTGACACCACAAGTTTCCGCCCCGGGTGTAACCCCTGCTAGGTATGCCATTGCTTTCCAGTTAAAAAAAAGAAACATGCACATACCTTATCTTTTAGGCATTAAAAGGTGCTTAATTCTTTTGGCTTACAGGGTATGATTTTTTAACAAATTTACCAATATTTTAACTTAAAAAAGATTAATTGAAGACCAAAATGAATAACAATAAATAAACACCAAGATCACATTAGAACGTTGAAAACCGGAACGTCAGAAATTCATATCATCAAAAATCTGAACTCATTCGTATGAAGTTTTAATAAAGTTTTATTTATATTCAGTACACAAATGAAAGGAATTGTTTTTTTACTTTTCGTCAAAAAATTTAATTGCATATTGTAGCGTTATGTATTGCATTGTATGGCATGAATTTTGTTTAGTCACTTTATTCGAATAAATGGAACACTACTTTCCTTAACGGTAAATGATCATTTTCGAAATTCTGAGCTATTTTCCCCATTAGTTCGTATTAGACTTTCTACTGCATTTGAACTAATACACTAAAAAAAATCATACATCCAGATCTATGATTCTTTACGATAGAAAGTTGAATTGGGCAAGCAGTTTCTTTAAAAAAAAGTAAATTGTTTGCTTTTTGTGTGGAGTTAAAAATACATCATCTTATTAGAAAATCAACATGTTTGTAGCAGATACTACCAGAAAATATTGCACACACGTGCATTCATTTTACTTAAATACAGTGAAATACCGTTAAAATGACTACCAATATAATGAAATATCCGTTTCAACGAAGTACAAATTCAGTCCCATTTTTAATTCCATTACATTGCTGATATTCCATTGCAACGAAATTCCTGTTACAACGAACACAATTTTCAGTGCCTTGAAGTTCGTTGTAACGGGATTTCACTGTAATACAATGTTTGCATTGCTATCAGATAATTTGAACTTCAGTGAGGGAAATTTCATTTCAAAAATATGTCAAAGATTCTGAATGAAGCATTTTACTAAAATTGTGTGACTTGATATTTCAAACAATGTTAATGAAATATTATCTATAATTTTCGTCACACGTAATGTTACTACACAAAGCTTAAATTATCTAATTATTGTTAGAAGAATTAAAGTTAAGGAGACACACATTTATTTCCACTTTTCTGTTTAAAGTATTTTAATTGAAAGGCTTAACAATCTAAGAGACGGAAAAATAACGTTACGTTATTTGATCTTCAGTTTGCTTTAGAATTATCTATGGTAGCATGACAGTAAACAATGCTTTTGTTTAAAATCATTTTCAAAAATACATATATCTCTTAAAACACGATAAAGTTTTAATAATTTATTTTGGAAAATTAGTCCATTTGATTTTAAAAGTGGATTAATTTCTTATTTAAAGAGGCAGTAGCTTGAATGTCAATAAATTGTATCCTCTGTAAATACAAGTATTTGCCGATGGAATGTATTTTAATGAAATAAAATTTATCACTTAGAAATGTAGCTGGAAAACTTAAGCAAACATAAAAGTGCTTTTCAGAAAATGTGAAATCAAATTCTCATAGGTTTTCAAAAGTTGAATTTTCCGTTATCTTTAATTTTTGTGCTTTACACTTCAGACCTCGCATCGAAATGAGTAACCTTTAAACTCGCAAGAATTGTTCTCGCACCAACAAATTCTCTCAAATCTAGCAATAAAACTGCCGTGAGAAGGTAAAGTGCATCATCTGCGGGAATGAGTTTTTGAAGTAGATCTTTGAAGAAACGCGTTTTGGATCCCATGCTAGCTATAGGGAAATGTTTGAATTTGATGATTTTTTCTCCGGATATCCATTAAGCAAGCCTATGCAATAAAACTCAGGTACAAGAAATGAAAAAAAAAAATTAAAAAGAAAAATGAAACATTTGCAGATACTGCATGTTACCTTCCCATGGTTGTATAACAGTTAATAAATTTTATTTATTTTAATCCATTTGCGAACATAGCTGGCCTAATATTTTACGGAACAAAATAAAAAAAAAATTTTTGGAAAAAAATAGAACCGACTTCAAAATTGCTCTAAAAAGGGAAAAATAACTTTATTCTTTAAACACCATCGATAATACTTTTAAACATAATTTTTAAAGTTAGCGCAAAAACAAAAAGTAAAATCCAGTGTAACCATGCTTCGTTCATATTTTTTTTCAGAAAATCATCCAAAGTTAGAAACGAAACATTTATATCGTTACTCAAAGATGCTGTTATCAATGCATAACGTATGTGGTAGTAAAGGAACTAGGCCTGGTAAAATTTATAGTTGTAGTTGAATTATGGCGGTGAATGATCTGTTCTATCGTTTTTGCGCCAACTTCAAAAATTATGTTTAAAAGTATTATCGATGGTGTTTAAAGAATAAAATTATTTTTCCCTTTTTAGAGCAATTTTGAAGTCGGTTCTATTTTTTTACAAAAAATTTTTTTTCATCCTTTTTAGTGTAAATGTATATGTTTCTGTAAAAGTAAGAAGTTACCCTCATGAAACTTTACCCTTTTTTTTCCTAAAAATGCTACATACTAAAAAAAAAAACTATAAGCACATCTTAAACTTTATGCGATTGACACTAAAAATGTATCTTTACGACTTGAGAAAATGCCGGAATTTTCCAGAATCGGAAAGATACAGAAATCAATAGAACATTCGAGAAAATACGAGAAACAGTAGAAACGAAATCTTAGTAGAATTCACTTTGTCCTAGTCGGGATTTGAACCCGGGTTGCTCGCGTAGAAGGCGAGAATTCTACCACTGAGCCACCGTCATCCACGTAAGGTAAGCGCGAACTTGGTTACAATATTTAATCATTTAATAGGGAAATTGCATGAAATTTATGGTTTTTTGCCCATAACTTTTTTTCTAAAGGACAAATATGGTCAAACAAAGTAATGTGACCTAAGTTGAGCCATCCCCTGTCCATTAAAGAAAGAATCATCAAAATCGGTTCACTAGGTGAGACGCTGTGAGTGGACAAAAAAAAAAAAAAAAAAACATACATACGGTATGAACTGATAACCGCCTCCTTTTTGAAGTCGGTTAAAAATAACGTTACACCAGAACTCTCGCGGTGAGGCTAGCGATCATACTTTCCCTACGCCAACTAGCAAGTGCCATCTTTGCTAAAAATTGTTTTGGATATACATCCCAAACTTTTATCGCCCTTAACTCAAAGCTATGTAATTTTCATGCGCTCACGGTGAATGGTTGTTAATAAATTCCAAACATTGCATTTAAGTTCAGATATTGCTGTATATGCATATATTACTCTAAAAATATTTAAAATATACTACATTCTAACTTCGGTACCTTCCAAAGTAAAGCAGATGGTTTTCTACAATTAAGTCTTAGATGATGTAAATAACCAATCTAACACTTCAGAAACTTTGACATATAATTCTGCTCACCAAAGTAAAATATTTACTGACTGCAAAACGTGAAAACAGCATTTTTTTATATATAGGGGATTTGAGCATTCCAAATATTGTAAACATTAGTCTGATGAAATGAAATAGGTTTATTCTAATGTGGCACTTCTATCGATAGTCATAAATGACCTTCACGATTTCAAAGACATTTTTAACGCAATTATACTGCACATTTTCTGGTCATGGCAAGCGTTGAATGAAACTTTTTTTTCGGAGGAATGAAACGAGAGATAAAAGACATTATGAACGCCCTAATAAATTTGCAGTACTAAATATTTAAGATTTTGCTAACTTAGCAAGTGAAGAAGCTGCAGAAAAAAGTTTTTGGTAGCTAAAAAAAATGAGTACACTCAAACCTCTTTTTATACGGTCTTTTTGTGCGAATTTTTTATGTGAGGTATATACAATTTTCAATCAGATTGGTTCTCAATTGACGAAATAATTTAAAAAATGAGTGCGGGGTAAGTGACGACAGGAGTGACCCGATGGGAGGTCACTGTGACCTCCAAAATTTCTTTATTCGGGAAATTTTGTTTGACGATTCGGCAAAATTATCATCACTTGGTTTATTAGGAATTCGTTTAAAAGAGCAATTCTTACTTATTTCGTAAGATTTTAGGTTGTTTTCTACGTGTGACTTTTTTTATACAGTCCCTATCCACCGCACAAAAACAGGTTTTTGTTGAGAAGAGATAAAATGGAGGGAGTGAAGACTTTCATTCATGAAACCAAGACTCAAAATCACATGATAATATTTTAAAGCAAAACATTGGAAGAAATCAGGTTTCTTTCGCTTGTTTCACGCAAAACGTGCCAGCCATTCGTTATTGTTACGTCACGTGACTTGGATCTTTGGGTTAGCTTTTGCCAAGCCGATGGTTGAACTTGCTTCCTCATTTTAATTCCTGCTCTAAGGTGTATTGCGCTCTCTTAGTAGTACTAATGCGCAATATATATTTCTGATAATATTGCCGTTTCTGCTGTGATAACTCCAACAGTTTTAAGGGATTGCAACGATTAACTAAAATAAGTAATTCTAATATATAAAAATCTCTTGTCACGGTGTTGGTGTTTGAACTCCTTCGAAACGGCTCGACCGATTTGTATGAATTTTTTTATATGCATTTGGTAGGTATGAGAATAGGTCGTAAAGTATATTTCATACTGCTCTGTAATCAGGGTGTCCCTATCCAGAACTTTGTTTTGAAAAACATTGTAATAACCATTGATGAAAATCATAGTAAAAATTATTGTTGAAATCATTGTAAAAACTATTGTTAAAAATTATTGTAAAAACTAGTGTTGAAAACCATTGTAAAAGCCTTGCTTAAACTAATTTCAAGCATTTTATTTGTAGACAAACAGAAGATGGCAGCAAACTTTTTAAAAATCATTGAGAGTTTTCCGACGTTTTGCCGGAGAGTCGCGTAATTTTGATATTTTATTTTGCATTCGTTGTGGATCACAAACTATGCGTGCCAAATTTTCAACAATACAAAAATTTTGTGTATTTGTGTGTGTTTAGGTCTGTGTTACTGTATTGAGAAAATGAATGGTTGGTGGTCTTTTTGTGTTTATCGGTGATCACCTTCAACAGCACTCCCATTCCTCTTTCTGTCAAAGATCTCATCCTCACAAACTAACAATACATTCGCTTTTTTTTTAAATTAGCAACCAAAATGTTCACTAGAAAATATTTATATGGCGGAATAACGTTTGCTGGGTCAGCTAGTACGATTATATTATAATGACTTATTCTTTTCATGTGATTTTGAAGATATTCTCTACGACCTGACTTGAAAAATCCTGAATAATATTCAATCGAATTTTATAAGACTTTAAATGAAATTAAACTTAAAAATATTAAAATTTCCTATAAAGTGAGACCGTATCGAAGTTTTTACAATGAAAAGTTTTGGTTCTAAAGATAAATATCTACGATTTTTTGCTGAAAATTGCTTTATTTCGTAACTTAAGCCTTTTTGAGGCACGTGTTAATTTTATCGAAATGACTTGAAACTTCATAAAACACATTTTCGAGTATATTTGCACATTTAAGAGGGCTGACGCCAAAGATTGGATGAAAAAAGGTTTTCCCCATTTACCTTGTGACCGCCCTAATGGACAACCGAAATATCCATCTTAACAACCCTTGAGGTAGTTATGACTTTATCTTGACACCTGCCGCCTGCCTTGTCAGAGAAGTCAAACTGCGACAGGAGGGTCCGGGTTCGAATCCCGGCTCGGGCATGAATGTATTTTCTCTCTCCTGTCCTTGTCATTTCTTTGTGTGAATGTGTTGTTATGCTGAGAATGGTTGCCTACCCTATAGACGAGTCCTAATGTCATGCGTGTACTGTAGAAGTCGGACTTCACACCAAACTACGGTGCTGTTGGAAAAGTGAAGCAGCGCACCACAAATTGCCAGCCTAGCTGGCACACGACAACAACAATGACAACATCGTGACGCCTGCATACTTATGCGTGATACTATTTCGCGTTGACTCGACAAACGTTGTGCCGTTGAAGTAAAAGATTGTATGTACTGTCTGTATGGGTTCTAGTTGTGTGCTTCGCTTTTGGATTAGAATCTTGTGTCTCAAAAGGGCTCCTTTTTTTCGGGGGAGGGGGGCGAATGTATTTTTAATCTTAAGCAGATTAAAGTTGTGTCTTAATCTGGAAATTATTTGTTGTTATAGCTGTATAACACTTTATTCTTGTAGGCTCAGTTACTTTTAATCTCGTTTAATGTAAAAACAATGCTTGTTTTGAGATATTGTTTAACCCAATTAGCGGCTAATGAGGAAGTGTTCTTGAGATATGTGGGAAAATTCGAAAATTGTAATAAACGGAGTTTTCGAGAGAAGTTTAAATATCTGTTAGAATGTTTCATATGCAAATAAACCTACTTTTGTTACACTAAATAAAGTATTGCCAGAAAATATATTGAATTTAAAATGCAATTTCTATTTGTTAAGTTCTAATATAAAAAGTGTTAACTCATTCAAATACTTATCTCTAAACCACTACCATTGACGAGATGTATATGACCACTTTACCTCATTTAACTCTATTAGAATGTAAACATTAAAAGTTAAAAGAATAATATTCGTAACACTAATTCGTGACAATCGTTAAAGCTCATCAGACAAACAATAACGTTGTATCTTGATAATGCACTGTACCAAAGGGGGAGGGAAGAATCAAAATATATTATTCACCTTACATCAAAAGTTTATCTATGAAGACTAGATTTATATGTATTGACGTTTTTAGTTATTTAAGTTTTTTTTTTTTTTTTCATCAAAGTAGTAACTCGAAAATGTTATGCAAAATTGATTTCATTTGAATAATGTCTGTCGCGAAATTATTTCGAAAATCTTAAGGAATACTTATATTTCTTAAGATGTTATTTGTTTCTTAAAAGAGTGTATCTGCATCGATAAACAGTTTTTTATTGTATAATCATTATCTTGAAAAGAAATTTATGCGACGATGGGACTTCTTTATCCGCTTTACATGGTACGGCTGTAAGCTTCACTCTAAAAACATTTTGAATTATTCAGTACACTAAGCATGTATCTGTCTTGTATTTTTAGAACATAAAAATTTCCTTGTTTACTAAGCTCCTATACTTTACTATGCATGGCTTATTATTAGATTGATAAGACGTCAGTAAAGTATCTTCAGCTGGCATAAATGGTCATGGCGTTGCTCATATGTATGTATTACTTTAAAATAAAATTAAAAAAAAACATACATATGTTTTTAAAGAAAATATATTTAAAATCAATAAAAACAAGCATTTTCAGAAAACAAGATATACTTCGAGATCTTGTAAAATTATAATGCGTTTTTTGAGACGGAAGATTTTTATTTATATGGAAATAATTTTTATTTGAGAGTGCTTGAAAAAAATCACATAATTTACGCACTTAAAGTTCCAAAAAAGATTAAAGACTTGAATTTAGACGATTAAAATAATATCTAATAAAAAGTTGTTATTGTGTACTTATTTTAAGAGATAGGGGTAACAACTATTTTAATAAACGTATGAGCGAAAAAAACATTAAAAAAGGGCAGTCATGGGGCTCCCGACAGAAGTAAAAACATGAAACTACGAAATGCATTTTGTGTGTTTGTGCGCAAACGTGTGTGTGGGTGTGTAGTGTATAATTTTAATTTAAACTTAATTGTAGTTTAAAAAACTAATATTTTATAATTTTTAAATTGAAAATATCAGCAACAGTCTAGTTTTTACATTTATCAGCAATCCGAGCATCAACTATATACATTTTGGTATGGTATATTTCAGTTCGCTTACAAAATTAATTTTGAGCTTCATCCATATCCCCCATTGAGCTTCATTCTATCATTGATACTTACACATAAAATAATATTTTGTAAGAAATGAAATCAAATACTCTAATCAACAGATAATGTGTCAATTTATTAAAAAAAGAAAACAAAGAGAAACAGAAAATGAGCACTTTTGTCACGAATATTTTGTGTCAGGTGAAATTGAACTGCAGTAGCTTACAAATGATCATTTGAATAGTAAAAGTTTCGGAACTATTCTTTGATAATGTTTCACAAGTTTCAATTTTTAAAATTGTTAAAAGAAAAAGTTTGTATAGGATCAGTATATCAAACAGTAAGTGCGTGATAGAATGTAGTTTAGAACTAAGATATGATAAAAGCGGAAAAATGTATTTTTATACATTTCAAAATTAGACATATCACTTTAATCGTCACAAAAGACAACCTGTCTAATTTCTCTGGGAATACTTTTCGCATAAGAAATGAAGAACTATGTTTAGGAGAAGTGTAAGTTTCCAGGACAGTTCCATGCATTCTTTATTGCATGTTAGCCTAAGCTTGTTACAATGTCATATCATCAGTTTGCTAGATCTGTCAAACTTGAAACAACGTTGTTACTTGTGAGAATGATTAGTGCTTAAGTACGGGAGAAATCCTTGAGGGAAAAGTTGGGAAAAGTAGACTGATTTTAGTTTTAAACCATTCAAAGGTAAAAAAGAATAATATTGTAAGGCAAATAAAATATTCTTCGTTTGAGATTTGAGTGTCTCAAAATATTCTTGTGCAGCTTATACAATTTAATTTAAAGCAAAATTTCTGAGGTACGGGTTTTAGTTAAGTAATTCCCATTCTCAACTTGGAATCGTTATTATCTTAAATAGTTTCAAGTTATTGCTAAATATGATGTTCAAAAATGATACACAAAATTACTGTTCATTTAAAATTGTATTGAAGAGTAGAAGAAGGATAAACATGTGTCTGGGTTTTCCCTGTGAATAGATTAGGGCTGATCTACTGCTGTTTTTGGACGTCTTAGACATTTTTGGCCACATGGGTCACTAGTCTAGTTTGGTCTAGTTCCACTAGAGAAGATGGGGATTAGTCTCACCGCCTAGGAAGAAAATACTTTCTTCGTTGAGTCAATACTTTTTTTTAACACGAGCAATAAGTTACTAAAAGCATAGAAAAGAAGTACTAAGTTTTCGTATTATGTTTGGGTTGAACCGCACGCGCACCATGGCTTGCGAACTCTCGCTGGTAAACTGAATTAAAGTTAGTTACCAGTTCGTTGGTAATCTCAGCATCAATGAAAAAATCTGGTCTTCAGCACGGTTATATACTATTCTAGACTGATGAATCAATAACAAGGACGAAACTGTAGTCTCTAGATTTCGTAATCGAGCTGTCGGTATTTTGAATACTTTTAAACGTATTTTTTATTTGTGAGCTCAAAACGTGTATACGACAGATACTGCAAGTGTTTTAGTATAGTAAATCATCTCTGTAGGCAGAAATAAACTCTTCAATGGTCAAACGTCTCGTTATCACAGTTATACTAGAACTAATCGACTGAAGAAAAGGCAGGCATAGCAGGAAAATGGGTATACAGCATACAACCATTTAAGAATGCACCGCTACTAGTACAAATGTACAATGCTTTGTTTAATAATGTACCAGGAAAGCAAACGCTACTCGTAAAATGAGAACTTACGTTTCTGTTCGATAGTATTTGTTTCCTAAGAACATAAATTATCTTTGCAAGACAATAAAATGTGTTTCCATATTATTTTTTTCCAAAACGAATGCTTTAACTCATTGCACAAAAGTATTACTAATCGCACAATCTATTTCACGCATTAATCACAACATCATATTACTCTTATAATGACTGCTTACATGCTAGAACTTTATAATACTTTTTGCAAGCTTAAAAAAAATGAAAATCCTTAGCCGCTAATGAATCGAAAAATCATAACTATATGATATTTTGGATTATGTATGTCTTACTGGATTTTTGAACATGGAATATTATATTTACACTTTGTGCATCTAACTCAGTTTAACATCAAAATTTAGTACAATTCTTTTGAATTTTGTCAAAAAACGAAGCCAACTATTAAATAATATTTCAGTTGTGGTTTATTGAAAAATTTATGTTCTCGATAAAACATTTGCGATATGAAGCAGTGAGGGGGAGCAGCGAAGGGATGTAAATGAACTTTTTAAACTTTTTGAGTAAAACATGTTTAAAGATAAGGTTCTAGGGGGGCTTTCATTGAAAAGTTTTCCAAAAACATGCTGTAAATTATTACCTACTAGAGCTACTAGTACTATCTCTGGCACCTAGACGGAGGAGCAGTTCACCTACCATTTGTACTGGTTATCTTCAAATCTTTTTTTTTAATTCTCCACTTGCATCCCTTTGCTTCTCACTGCCTTCTATATAAATGCAAGGAAGCATTTTTTCCGCACAGAACGGAAATAAAACTCTGCTAAAAATATGAAGCTTGTCTTTAATGAGTTAAAATGCCCAAATTACAAATGGATCATGAGAATTTAGCAATTCATGTCTTTAGTCATTTAAACAATTTGAAACGTTTTTCAAGGAAGGAAAAAGACCATTAAAAGAAACAGTGATAGAAATTTAATTTGAATATTATAACGATATGAGCAAGATTTTGCAGGATATTTGAGTAATATATTTTGCAGCACGAAAAGCAACATTGTTGAACTCAAATATCCAGTACATCAAGCTACAAAAAAGCGATATAAGTGTTTATATGCATTAAGTTTTTTACAAAACTTTTAAAAATTAAAACGAAAAGCACAAAACGCATTTCTTTCCTCTTTGCCATAAATGAAATCTGTGTTAGTTAAAGATCACTGAAACTAAACTATTGCTAAAAACTAAAACGCAATTTACAAATAAATCACAAAGTTGAATACCGGACAGTAAAAGATATGAATAATTTATACAAGGAAATACATTGCTTGCATTAGAGAGATCCTTCTACCCTTACATAAATATTTACATTACTTGCATTTTATGCTTACATAAAAACGAAGAAATTTAATTAATGAATTTTGCATGCTTTCTCGTGCTCCAAATTATTTGTTACTGATTGATGTAGAATTCACTAATTTCGGAGCATTCCCAAGAAACGTATAACATCTCTTAAAGCATTTTTAATGAATATAAATAGAGTTTTTATATGCAGGTCGACTCTGCAGGTTTAGAATTTTATTACATTTTAATTAAAAGAAGATTGAATACATTTCAAGCCAATTTATTTAATGCCGCTTATTTTCGAATGTGTACACAGATTTTAATTTCAATGTCAATGTTTGTTATGCAAATGTTTATTGATTGCTTAAAATGTTTGGTGACAAAACAGCGTTATATAAAACACGACAAACTAACTACTGTTTTTTTTTTTTTTTTTAATATGAGATAATTTTGATTTAAATGTTATTTACAATTAATGAAACAGTTTGCAAAATGTGTATTTGCTCTTTCCTAGTATGCATTGAGAGAAATATTTAACGAATTATAATTAAAGAAAGGAAATAAAAAATAAGCTTTTTGAATCATTCATTATACCGCAGTAGTGACAATTTTAAATGAAAAGAATCATGTGCCGTAAAAGTTCATTTTATTATTAGTCATGTGATTGTTTGGACCAATTACAAATAATAACTTATCTATGTGCCGTCTGAGGCCAAAGTGAGTTCAAATAGCAAAAGTCTTCATTGCTCAAAATAAATAAATAAATAAGAAATTAAAAATATTATTTTAAAAAAAGATTCCTTCTTATAATGCTTTTAGTTTTACTTTTATCTGTCCTAGATGAGTTGATGGGACATCATTTTTAATGGACGACAAAAACAAATTGAATAATAGTTATTATTAACGGTAATTAATAATAAAGTTAAAACATAATGGTGGAACTTAAGAAAGAACTAGCTGCGTCGCACGACTTTGCACGGTCTACCTCAAAAATAAAAGTTATGTCAAGTGACGCGTGTTCAACACTGAAGCTTGAACAATATATATATATATATATATATATATATATATATATATATATATATATATATATATATATATATATATATATATATATATATATATATATATATATATATATATATTAATTTTGGGTCAGATTGCGGAAAAAAAATCCAAAAATAAATATTTTAATCCCCCGATTGCAGGAAAAGCCTTTAAAACAAAAGCAAAAACAAAAATGGCAGCAGATCTTTCATCTTGTTGATTTTCTCCAAGCTATAAATTTTAATAAAAGAATTGTTGCGGAAAGGTGAGATGAAGCACTGAATAATAATTTAAATGGAGGAAAAGCTTCGAAAAATAGGAATTTTATGTCGAAATCTAAGTGTCATAATTAATAATTTTAATTGATATCTCCGCTAATTATTATCGGAGGATTATGTTAAATAGCCAAACATAAAGAAGAGAAGATGATGAATCCATCGATACTTGGTTCGATGGTCAGTTTACTGTCGTTCGGGAGAAGTAACTCGGGCATAGAGGACTGAATACATAGATGACTACATCGGTACATACATAGATACATACGCTCAGTTTTTAATTATATAAGAGAATTATGAACAATGGATGTTGAATCTTCCTAAAACTTTGAAAATAAAATCTTTGACTTTATCAAGGCTTTCCTTTATTCAATCATATCTTTTTTTTTGCCATAGAGGGTAAGGCATATCATCCTCCCGGTTTTGGAGAAAGCGCTGTGTGAGTTGTGGTGGTGAAAAGATATTCATTGTGTACCATTTGTAGTAGTCACAATAAACAATGAGCATCCACGCACGCGTGAACGATAAAGTATGGGAAAAATTTATTGTTTGAGGAACGAACGAATAAAGAGAAACCTATAAACCGTGCTTCACTGTATTATGTTATTCCACATAGACTAAATAAATTTATTGGACAACTCTCACTGTCAAAACATGTCACTTAGTTTTGCAATGCATTGAAGTTAAGAACTGAACAACAATGGCAAAGTAAAGCAACAAATTGAATCGTGAAGACCTGAAGAGCGAAACATTTTACATGCTTTTGCAATGCCATTGGGGTAGTTCCATATCAAATCAACCAATGGTCAAAACGTCATATCTTTAGATTTTGCTCATTTTTTGTTCCAATGGAGTGTTACCACAACAGAGAAAATATACAAAGTTTTGGATTTTTTTCACTCATTGTTCACTCAGTCGAGTTATAATATTTTAAAGTTTTGATGAAGTTGAAAATTTTTCCTGACACGTTTTCTTTAAACGGCCGTAAATAAAAAACTATTTGACTCAAAAAGTTAAAACGGGTATTGTTTTGTTCTGCATTTAATAAGGTTCTATAAAATATATGACGTGATTCTGTTTGGTTAGAAAATCTATTTAGGCTGGGAATAACGCTGTCTCCATGATTTTTCTGACTTTTCTACGATGTTAAAAAAAAAAAAAAAACTGAAATTTTTTTGCGGTAAAAGTATTGGCATCCATTTTGCCTGTAACTTTTACAGTAAAACTGTATTTTACTGTAAAATTTTTGTGTAGAACAGACGAGAGTTAAAAAGAGGGAATTTTGAGCCGTATGCTCTTACTCGCGGGCTATTCCCAATGGCAGGTGGCAGTGGTAACCACCCTACCAGTTGGTACACCAGCTAGTGATGGGAAATACGGTGTTAGGTGATTCGCACTGTAAGTCATGTGGTGTATCAATTGGTGTTGCAATCGCTTATTTTTTTTTTCGGTACAAGTTAATGTAATTTTTTCTGTACTGTAAACACTCCATTTTACAGTAATATCTACCACTAAAGTTTTCTGAATTTTTAACAGTGTAACAGACGATTACACGAAAACTGCGTGTTTAAATGTTAAACGCCTTAGAGCTTCCTAAATGATAGAGCTCTAATATGCGCCACACGTGACTGCACTGTAATCGCTTGAGGTTGGCCACGTGTTTTTTTTTATTTTTTTCTGATCAGAACTTGTGGGTTTAAATGTTGGTACCCAAACGTGAATATTTTTCAAACAGATCTATGTCATACAAGTTGGAACCGAATGAAAAATGCTCACTTAGTGGTTCTCAAACAGCGAATATGCTTCTTCACAACACACAGCAGTGCTCACCGCGCCACGCCTTTGAAACTGCTACAAACGGAACGTGTTGCAGGTAAACGGCAGAATCTGCAGAGATGCGTTTTTGAGAAACTTGAAGAAATATGTGTTGGGTTCTGTACTAACCATAGGGAAATGTTGGAATTAGACGTTTTTCTCGCGTCTTTTTTTCAGCGGAAACTAAATAAGCAACCTTGTACAATTAAGCTAACGTACATTAAACGACAAAAAAAAAAAAAAAAAAAAAACTGAAAAAAAAATTCTTAATTTTCAATTTCTGCCCCTTTGCCTGCCCACGGCAGCACTGCTATCTATCGAATCTTTTTTTCAGTCACCATATCCCCACCACAACTCACACAGAAAACTATCCCAATACTGAAGGTTAATAAACATCATCCTCCACTTATTGAACACTAATGTATATTTGCAGAGAAATGTAAAAAAAAAAGCCCCCGCCATAACTATTTATTACTCAAATTCTCTTGAAATAAATAAAAACCAAATTTATCTCCATTAAAATTTTATCCTAAGAAGCCATCTATTTTTCCTTACACTTAATATACTCAAGCAGCATTCAATCAAAACTGTCACTAAGTGATTTATAAAACACGACTCCCTCAGTGGGACATAGATGGGTGTGGTTCAACTGACACTGTTCGGTCTATTAGACTGAAAACTCTGGACGCAATGCTATCAGTAAGATTTCATGTGTTTGTCAGCACAACAGTCTATTGTGGCTGAGTTTCGTTTTGTCACTATATTGTTCAGCGAGTAACCTTTCAGAGATCTGACATGATATGCAATCTTTCTTTGTCACGAGACAATGATTTAGTAAAAGAATAATGGGAAATCGGAAAGGAATGCTAAGCTGCTATGGTTTTAGTTACTTTAAATTGAAGATTGGAAATATTTGGAGATTTATTGCATCTTTATAAATGGTGGTTAAAAAATGACTTTTTCAGCTGCATTTCGATTAGTTGGGGAAGTCCATTTCATGGTAATCAGACATTTTTTCTGATCCATAGCACTTTTTTATTTCATTTCGAAACCATTAAAAAATGGCCTAAGAAATTATACGGGTATGTATGTAACTTTTACAAAACAATATTTTTTAATATTTATTTTGAAACAATATAGAGCCTCATTTTTTTGTGGGATATCCAGCAAATATTTCATTTTCTGAAACTAACACTGGAAAAAAATAAATAAGAAAGAAAAATACATACATTAAGAAAATATCCCCACTTGAATGAGGGTGTGTTTGGCAAACAAATAGAAGTCTTTTCCCATTCAGACCTGGTGTCCGGTACACGGGGCATAAAATTTTCACGACTAATAATCATTTAAAAATTGATTAATTTACTTATTTTTTTAGTTGTTGACTCTTTTTATTTTGCTTATTATTATCTCTGCAAGAATTTCTTCTTTTGGGCTCGACAACCCCCCCCCCCAAATAGGGATTGGGAGATTGCAATTGACACGTTTCCAACCATTGATTTTTGTCTTAAATGCAAGTTATTTCAATAATTATTTTAAAAATATATATGAGGTAGTAAGAAGCAAAGGGATGTGAGTAGACATTTTCAAGTTGTGAGTAAAGCGACTTTAAAGATAACATATAAAGTAGGCTTTCATTGATTTTTTTTTGCTAAATTATGGCGTACAGCACTACTTACCACGACTATTAGTACTATTAGTAAAGTAAAATAAGGCCAAAAAATGGCCAAACCTAAACGTCCAGAAAAAAAAAGGTGTCAAAACCTGTCGCAAATTACTTCTTACCCTACCAGCAAGAAGGGTTAAAAGTCCCAACATTTTGCGCGTCGGGTTTGGGGGGAAGGGAGGGGGGACGAAGTAATTCTGTTTAAAAAAATTCTATTACTTAAAAAAAAATTCTCAAAAGTTACAGAAACCACACTCTATAATAGTAAAATAATAAACTCTAAGAGACAAAAATGCTAATTAACCGGGGTTCACAGGCGGGAGGAAGGGGGGGTTCCACGGTGACGATAGAGTCATTGGATTTTTTAAGGAAGTTTTTTCAAGGGGTATTTCTATCTTTTTTGAAGGCTTTTATTCTGGATAATTACTCCGTAACACTTGAGAGGTGTGCGATTTCTTTGAAGGGGGGGGGGGGGGGCTGTAATTTGCATTCTAAAATCAACGATTGCAGTGAAGTTCACGAAAAAATTTCACTTATTTTAAACTTTTCCGGAGTACAAAATTCCACACAATGATATGGTAATGTCAGAAGACTCATCCTAAAATGATCTAAGCGAGCTCAGTAACCAATTTAGTAGTGACTGGAGTTGTTTAACTGTTGAAAGCGCTTGAGCGATATCTATAAAACTAAATCCCTGTGCAGCACAAAAAAAGTTCAAATTGACTGAAGTTTTCCTCCTTCTTCTTAATTAATTTACTTCAACTTTTCTAAAATCTTTTGCCATCACCGTAAGGGGGGGGGGGGGATCGACCGAAACTGCCGCAAATGAGACGGGCAATGCTGCAATAATGCACACTCCAAGTCGGTGGGGTATTCTTGTTTGCTAACACCAAGTTGCCTCTCTTTTACGCAACCGGTTACGTGAATTATGCTAAATATGCGTACATATATTAGCAACACTGTCTGAATCTTTTGAGTACATTATGCAATAAAAAAAATGATAAAGGTGTTACATCAGTTACTCAACCATCCAACGCAGTGTTTAATTTTGGTGGTCGAGAACCTGTAGTGATTAAATGATAGAATAAGTCTTGATGAGAGCAATGATCAATACAACAGTAGAATGCTGAATATTTACACCTTTTTCTATCTCAGTTTGGAGGCCACAATCCGTTTCTAAAGCCACCGGAAGTTTCTTCTATCTCTACGGGTATTGACTTAAGTTGGTCATGGTGTTGCTCGCTGATACTGGTCGGTCACTGATAATAAGGTGAGTTGTGATGAGACTTTTAACGTTGTGGTAGTCTAGTAACTTAAAAGGATATTGAAGACAAAAAAAAAAGTAGGAAGTATGCAGTTAAGTATCTAGTTTCTGTTACGAGAGTAGTTATTATCTGTAAAGATGTGTAAACACAAACCATTTTTTACACCGAACTATATGTACAGTAAAGATGGTTCAATAAATTGTTAAAAACTTCCAATACGAATTACGCGCTGATAATCCATCGGTATTCGATAAATCTGGTTTCATAAGGAAAGAAATCCTGCATAGTTAAAGCGTTATTACTTGAAGCAAAAAGATTCATCCACCATCACAGCTGGTGTCATATACGTTATATAGATGGAAGATAACTTCTCCATCATGTTTTTTTTTTCGGTAATGATCTGTAAGCTTCAAGGAAATATGCCAGCAATGCAGTATATATGTCACTTGTAAATATAGAAAGCTAGTGTTGTTTTTGATGGGTACAAAGAAGGAGAAAGCACCTCAGAAATATCGTGTGCGTCCCGTTTCCAACAGCCAAGCCTTTTGCTCTTGAAGACTTTCTGTGCTTCATATCTTGTGCTTGCTATGAGGATTCATTGGATATAGTGAATGTTTGAAAAGTCTGAAAGTGGACTGAAGTACTCAACTATATGCACTTACTGTGTTAGACATAGCTGAAACAATAACGATTTGGCCGAGATCTAGATATCAACGGTATTCTTGGTAACGAAGACTTTTTCTAACGAGCTTAGGAGAAATCATTTGAAAACTAGAGTTCTGACGGAGGTGTTAATCTCGATCTGATGATGTATTCAAAGCATGCATGAATGTAGTACAACATAAACTAAAAATTTTGATTTTAAATACTGCAAAAAAGCAATAGAGTATAAGGGGCATTCCAAGGTATTTTTGACATTATGTAGAGTCCGTAACGTGACCTTTTTTTGCCATAACTTTTTAATTTATCGTTTGATTTGCAAATTATTTTAATTTGAGCTGATATGTTGGTTGGTAAAGATCAAAATAAAATAATATGCTAATCAAACAGTAAATTAAAAAGCTATGGCAAAAAAGGTCACGTTACGGACTCTATATAAATGTCAAAAATACCTTGGAATGCCCCATAAGGGAAAAAACCGTTCAGCGTAATGTTTCTGATCATTTAATCAAATACGGGGGTGGGGGGTAATCTTTAAGTATATTATTTCATTTTGGTAGGTGAGTCACTGTTCTTGTGGGGTGGACAGTTCAGATAAAATACATTTTAAACTTGCATGAAATAATACTTCTACTTGAAATGAAAAAAAAGGGGGGGGGATTCTTTTATTTGAGGGACGATGTTGTCGCTTTGGGAGGAGGTGCGCAATCGCTCTTAGAGGATGGACATACTGGATTTCTATAACTTTGCATAAAATAATATTTTCACTTGAAATATATGCAGGAGGGTTCAGGGTAACTACTTCATTTTTCGGGGAGAGGGGGGGGGGGTGCTCTGCAGCATTGGTGGGATGTGTTATCTCTCTTGGGGGTGAACATCTCTAACTTAATGCTTTAAAAAATGTATGACATAATATTCCCACTTGAAATGCACGCTAAAAATTCAAAAAAAGAAAAAAAAAACCCCAAACATTAAGTAATCAATAAATGCATTGGTTTTTTTTTTATCTTCTGTCAATTTAAAAAAAAATGAATTGGGCTGACTTTAATACTAAATTCGTAACTTATTTATACAAGGTCCGGCAATGAATTTCCAGGACTGACGTAACTGTAGGAGAACGAAAAGCCGGACGATGACGCTAATGAATACATATTGAGGAGCATTTTCTTGCGCATGTGCAGTGCAATCGGCGTCATTCTAAAGTACGTGGTTCTCGTGGAAAGGATGCATGAAAACGTAGCTCTCAAATTCCTCTCGTCAAAGTGAAAATGGAGCAAAGAATTAACATTAAATTTTGCTTCAAATTGGGAAAGAAAACAGCAGAAACATACAAATTTGTTGAAACAAGTTTACGGCGAGTAAGCGTTATCCCGCTCAATAACTTTTGAATGGTTTAAGCGCTTTTGGAACGGGCGCCGAAAGTGTCGATGATGATCCACACACAGGTCGGCCGCAAACCATACACACACTGGAAGTTCGCATTAGGGTGACAACAGGAGTTGAGGCACTACGTTTTAATGCGCCCTTTCTACGAGAACCACTTACTTTAGAACGACGACGATTGCACTGCACATGCGCAAGAAAACGCTGTTCAATATGCAAAAATTAGCGCCATCTTCCGGCTTTTCGTTTTCCTGCAGTTACGTCAGTCCTGGAAATTAATAGCCAGACCTTGTAGACTTAATTACATGGTATGGTAATATTTCTTATATTTTATTGCAATGCTCCGGATTGAGAGGAAAAAAAACATTCTTGTTATATTTCTTGAAGAAATACCTATCATTCTACACATTAAATTGTCCAAAACATTAAACTTATTTTTTATCGATTTAATCTAGTAAAAACTAAAACCCAGAACAACCAGTACCCCGTCTGAAAGAATCTGCATTTCGCAGTAAAAAAAAGAGCCGCACCCATATTCCAGACAAAGAAAAGAATCTATTTCTAATCATACAGTGTGGATTGGTGTAGGCAATGTGACAGGCGCTCTACTAATGCCAAAAGGAAATCTGGACAGTGTTTTAGCTCAAAATGAAAGCATATTTCCCTGTGATATCTTTGTCAGAAGCACTCAAAGTAATTGCTTTACCTTTATTAAGAGACTTGTTCACTTTGATCTTTCAAAGTAAAATCTCGAGTTATACCGTTAAGTTTGGAAAGAAATGATTTTTATTTCTTTGTAGTTGGAAATTTCGAGAAGTTTTATGCTCAGACATATGTGATCTTTTAGTTTCTAAAGTTAGAAATGAAATATAATATTCGACGTCTAAGTGAACTTTTACTGAACTAGGTTTTTAGTTACTTAACGACTTCATGTATTTTTTTAAATTATTAAAACTATGCCTTGAAACCAATTAAAAACTGATTTTCTTCTTCCAAATGTATTGTAAAATGGCCTTTTTTAAGCTTTTGTTTTTAATTTTATACACATTTTTGACTAAAAGAAAAAAAATTAAGGCACTCATAATGATTTTTAATCATTGTAAGAATTTGCATCTGATTAAATCAGTTTCAATTATTGATTTGTATTTCCCTACTTAGTTATTATTCATTTCCTTTCATTTTAATATGTCTTTTAAATAAATAAATAAATAAATATATTTATATATATATATATATATATATATATATATATATATATATATATATATGTGTGTGTGTGTGTGTGTGTGTGTGTGTGTGTGTGTGTGTGTGTGTGTGTGTGTGTGCGTGTGGTTGAGTTAGTACGTAAATATAATTCGAAGCGTTTCCAGTAATTTTTGGTTTTCTTCTGCGTTCCAAAAACCCAACTCGTTTTACATCTGCTACGAAGTGACATAAGATATAGGACTACATAATGGGTACACTGTTTTCTTTCAATCACAGTTAATTTAAGAGCTGTGTAACCATGTCTGTTGTCGTAATGAAAAAGCTATTCCTATTACCGTAATTACTCAGAGCTTTTTTAAACATCGCTTCAGGTCTTATAAAATTAAATTACGTGCAAACGAAGAAAAAATATGTAAATCCAAGATCTGGTGTAACTAGTAGTTTTGATGGGAACATTAAATTTAACTGCAAACATAGACAAATTGCAGAAGGTACGATTCAATGTTAAGCACTTCTTTAAGTACAATATTTCTCCTTTTTTACTTCCATTTAAAGTTATTATACGAGGTCAAGTGGCACAACTTCCAATTTTTCGAATTATCGCTTTGGTAGCACACAGATTTTTGAAAACGAAATTTTTTTACGAATTTCCCCGACATTTACATAGAAAAGGCCTTCTCTCTTCTAGAGCTGTGGGCTTTCAATAAAGAAAGCAGCTTATATTCCTATGCTCCAGAACAGTGTATCTGAATTTTCTATTTTTTATTTGCCAATATGGGAAAAGTAGGAAGCTATTTTTATACATAAAATATAAACAATCGCATATTTTAGTTCTAATGCATAACTCGCTGGAGCAATTTCTTTTTTTTGTTCTATATGTAACGGTGTATTGAATTGAAAATATTTCTTCCACAACTCGTGTACAATATACTGGGTTTTATAAGGCTCGTACCAAAGAGTTTATCTATAAACAACGTAGTGTATTTCAATTCAATTTCAAAGGCTATTTTTAAGCATGAATTTTCCACATGCAGCAACAGTAAGATCTAATTTCGTTTTCGAAATAGGTTATTTTAACGTCTATAAGAAATTCCTTCATATATAAAATGTAAGCTATATTTTTGCAAGAAATCTATTTATTTTGTATTTACTCTAGGTTTCATTGTTTTGACATCAAATCATTCGATAAAAAAATTTAGTCATGGCCTTACTCAATTCATTGTAAATGAACGACTTAGGTGAAAAGTACAAGGGAGATACATTATACTCAAATAATCGCAAGGTAACATTCTCTGCAGATGTTGTGGCTCTATTTATTTACTATTATGTTGAAATTTGACACAGCGTCCATATTGTTACAGTGGTCTTGCATTTAATAGCAATGTTGATTGCTGAATGTGGCGCAAATGTATCAGAAAAAAACGATGCTAGAAGACGCCTTTAGCCATATTTCCTTCGAAGGCTTTGCTTTAATTTTAATTATGTTTTTAATCTTCAAAGACACCGAATGCTATTATTAATACTACTTGAGCAAGTTGGTTGTAAGATACGCAGGTCCAACGACAATATTAGGAAAAGTTTCATTTAAGGTGGTAATATAGTCGTTTGTTCTACTGTCTCTTCTGAGCAAAAATCGTTCAATAAATAGAGATTTCTCATGAACTATTTAGAATTTTCAACTTTTTTCCAAGATAAGTGCATTTCATTGGTTTTTTTTTCAGATTTATTTATTACGTTTTTTTTTCCTATTATAGTTATTCCTGAAAAAAGCATTAAGAAACATAAATTTTCACAGTTGTAGGGGTGCCCATCTCCCCCCCCCCCAAGCTCAATAGCACATATCCCCCCTCCCCAAATTTTCTCACGTTCGAATCTGGTTAAACATAACAGTTTTTAGAGTGTCTAATTTCCAGTCAAATTCACTGGGGGGGGGGGGGGGGGTGCGTAGCGCTAACAAATACCATTTGAACTGAAATATTGTACTGGACCCGCCTTGCCTTTCCAAATTTTACAACTTGGACTTTGAGTAAACAAGTTTTGGGCACACCTGAGTTTTGCTAAACCTTATTATTTTTTTTTCAAACGTATGAATAATTAATTACAGGGCGAAGGGATTCAACTTTCCGGCTTGGAATGGAATTATTACTAAATGTATACTATATATATTTTTTAATTTATTTAATACAATTTAAAAACTCCTCGTGTTCCACACAGTATGCCACGAGGCTTACAACAGTAAGTATAAAAAACATAAAAAATTGAAACTTTGAAAGTTTAGACTGTTAACAAAATCAGACAAGATGACAAAAGTCTCGGATCTTTTAACAAGATCCGAGAAAACAGGCTGCCGGCATAAGGAAAAATTTGCCAAACCTTTTCTGAAGACAGTCCTAGGGCCATCTTGTAAACTACAGTGCAGAAGAACATGTTCAGCGCTCTGCTCGCCAACTCCACAGTCACAAAGCAAATTTGGCGAAATGCCAAATCTAAACAAGTAACTTTTAAAATTTCCATGGCCAGTGAGAAATTGAGACAGTTTAAAATTTGTAGAAAAATAGCTGCACTGTTGACGATGAAAAACAGTAGGGAAGAACCTCCTTGTCCACCGTGCATTTGAGGAGGCAAGATACTCCGTGTTCCAGTCTGCGATAGTTTTCTCCTTTGCCAAAAACTTCCAGTGAGACCCAGGAATAACCATGTTTAATTCAATACCGCGCCTTGTCGCTTGCTTAGCAAGTTGGTCTGCTTGATGTTGGACGGTTTCTTTCTCCATTCCATTTTTATATACAACAAAAGCCAGTCCAACTCCGCCTTCCAACTTGCTACCATCCGTAAAACAAGTTAAATTATAATCATCAAGACTGATACTGTCATAATTTATAACAGTAATGGGCCTTCTACTCGAAGGATGTGGTAAACTGGAGATGGGTAGCTTGCCATTTAAAAAATTGCATGGACGAGGTTTGGACATCATACCCCTGGCCTCAATGTCGTTTAGAATGGCAAAATCGATAGGCGGAAGTCCAGAAATAACAAAAAATGCATCGTAGCTAACTGTCCTGTATGCCCTAACAATTCGAATCAGAAATCTTCTTTGAACTCTTCTGAGGAGTTTACTATTTGCTTTCTTTTGCAAGGAGTTCCTCCACGCTCTTGAACCATAGGAAATAAGTGGAACGATGCCCTGCTTGTAAGGTACACGACCAGTGAATGAACAGTTAAGCACTATTTCATTTAAAAAAAATCCTAGTAATTATAAATTCTATACTATACAGATCGTTTTAGTTAAAACATTTTAATTGATCTATGTAAATATCTCTAAAAAATCGCAAGAACTGAAATGGTACCGCTTCCGACTTTTTTAGGTGTTTAAAGAAAAATGGCACAACGACCCAGTGAATGAACACCTCGAACCAGTAAATGAACACAAATTGGTCCAGTGAATGAACATGATAAATTTTGATTAAAAAAAAAAAAAAAAAACTAAGTTTCTTTGAGATCTATCTATCTATCTATCTATTTATATAACTATCTATATCTATCTATCTATTTATATAACTATCTATATCTCTCTATCTATCTATTTATATAACTATATATATCTATCAATCTATCTTTTTATATCTCTATCCATCTATCAATATACCTTTCTACCTATTTTTCTACCTACACATCTATCGGTCTACCTCTATGTCTATTTACCTATTTATCAATGCACTTATCTATTTTTCTATCTATCTATCTACTTATCTGTATCTAGCTATCTATCTATCTATATACTTATCTACCGATCTATCTATCTACTAATCTATCTATCTATCTATATATCTATCTATCGACTTATATATCTATCTCTATGTCTATTTACCTATTTATCAATGTACTTATCTATTTTTCTATCTATCTATCTATCTATATACTTATCTACCGATCTATCTATCTATTGATCTATCTATATATCTACTTATTTATCTAATTATCTACTTACCTACTTATCTACCTAATTATCTACTTATCTATATATCCATCTATGTATCTATCTATCTATCAATCTATCTATCTACTTATCAATTTATCTATCTACTTATCGATCGATTTATCTACTTATCTCTCTACTTATCTACTTATCTATCGATCTATCTATCTACTTATCTATATATCTATCAATCTATCTATCTACTTATCAATTTATCTATCTACTTATCAATCGATTTATCTACTTATCTCTCCACTTATCTACTTATCTATGAACTTATTTTTCTATATATCTACTTAAATACATACTTATCTATCTATCTACTTGTCTATCGATCTATCTGTCTATCTACCTAACTATCTACCTATTTATTTGTGTGTGCATCTAAATATCTACCAATCTATTATCCTAATCAATCTATTTATCTATCTACCTGTCTATTTATCTACCTACTATCTATCTCTATATTTATCTACCTATATATCTATTTACCTCTAATTTTTTATATATCTATCTCTATATCTTCCCCTATCTATTTACCTATCTATCTATATACAAACATACATACATATCTACCTAACTATTATCTCTCTTTCTATATATATTTCTATTCCTCTATCTCTCTATCTACCTGTCTATCTATAAAGCGAGATAAAGATATAGAAAGATAGATGTAGGTAGGTAGGTTAATATATAGATAGAGATATAGATAAAAGATAAAACTCAGTAAAAAGTGCATTGTTTACAAACACAAAAATAAAGAAAGTATAAAATATATAATGAAATGCATAAATAAATAAGCATATAAAACTATCTGCATTACAAAAAAGTACGATAATGAAAATATCTCAAAGCAACTTTAAATTTCTTTTTAAATCAAAAGAAATTTTGCCATTGTTCATTCACTGGGTTTTCGCAATTTTGCGTACCCAGTGACTGAACACCCCTCTACCTGAAAATCTACGCATTCTGCATTAACTGAAACAATTTAAACCCATAGCTTAAATATGTATACTTAATTTTTCTTTCGAAGAGTTAAAAAATAAAATTTATCGATAAAAATAATATGTATCAAAATAATTGCTAGCACGAAACCAGCCTTATTATTTTGAAAGAGAGAAAGAACGATTCACGGCAGTAAAAAATTCAAATTTTTTCCAGGAAAAAAATACGTATCCAAAGTAACCAATCAGGTGTCAGATAGCTTAGAATATCAATAAAGAACGCTTTTGTAGTAAATTTATCCAGAAAAAAAGATTTTGGAAGCTTATTATTTTTTTTAAATGACGCGCTGTTCATTCACCGGGTGGTGTTCACTCACTGGTCGGTCTACCCTAGATTAGTTTAAGAACGTCAGTCTTCACACCATAAACATTTTTGGAAATTCTCATAAAGCCGAGAAGAACTTTTTCACACTTGTTGGATGTATAATATATGAACCTTTGAATGCTTTTTTTTTTCTTAAATTTGAGTTATAATTAATTTATTTACTATTGAAAGGAAGTACATGAAACTTATTTTGAAATAAGACGCATTTTATACTTTGATAACATTGTCAATTCTGTACCTCAGAGCCAGAAGGACGTAAGTCACATTATGATAATTTTACAGGGGAAGAAAAATCTTTTTTTCTGGCGCATGCAAAAGATGGAACGCTCGCTCTTTTAACCTAAGTAAAAAATTGAAACTGATTTTTTTTTTTTTTTTTTTTTTTTTTTTTTTTTTAAGAATTACGTTCACATGGCTCCATGCGGAATAGGTTTCTCCATACAATGCACTAACGGAAAATAGCATTTTTTCAACTTACGTCCTTCTGGCTCTGAGGTACAGAATTTTGCTTCACATAAGTGGATAGTTTGCGAAAAAAAAATCTTTTTTTTTTTCTTTGCGTCAATGCCAGGAATGTTTTTGTTTCAAATACAATCTTTAACAAAATCATTGGCGCACCAAGAAGAAGTGGTCAGAATGGAACGAAAAACTTGTGTGCGTAAGGAAAACATAAATTAATTTTAAAAAATATGTAAAATTATTTATTTATCACACTAAAAACTTCAATTGAATGGGGGTACTTAGTACCGTGTTGTGTCACTACTATCATTAATGCACGAGGCTTTATTAGCAAGCCTCGAGAATTAACACTTTCCTACTGTTTCTTAATCAAATCGTAACGCAGTCACTGCATACGCTCCACCAATTACATCTAACGCTGTGGCCATCTAACTTATTGGCTCCAGTGATCCAAGATATGCTCGAGTTTTTGACAATTCAGGGGAACGAGCAGGGCAGAGGAGAAGATAATGCGGAAGAGGCACACCCTTGCTGTGTGTGACTGATCGTTATCATGTTAGAAAACGGATCATGTAAGCCAATCAGTGCGACTGAAACGTGTCACACATGTACCGTTTAGCTGTAATTGCTAAATAACGCGTATACAGTGACTGTGGTCCGATATGACGAAAAACACCGTTCGGTGATGTTACGCCTAAGTGATCGCCTATGTGTTTCGTAGATTCACTCTAGTGGTTACTAAACAAGGAATAAAATCTGCAGTTATTTGAGATATCTCCAGTAATTAGTTTACTTTCATTTTTTTAACATTAATATTGTCCTTATGCATGTGAAATCTCGTTTTATTCTGACTACTCGACTATGATACTTCAATTTTTTCTGTTATAGAATGTATATTTATTTATTTTATTTATCAAATTTAATTCAAATTTTGTTCAGAACGGTTAAACGAATGACCGGAAAATCCGTATACAAACAAGAGAAGTTCTTTTTTTTTTGCAATATGGATTTATTTGGATACTTATTCTTTGGATATTATTTTTTAAATTTGTTTATTTATTTATTTTTTGTTCTTTTGAAAATACTATCGGTGAAGACAAATTATTTAATAACAAATTTATCTGCTTTTCGAACTTACGAAATTTGTGTTTATCATTTACATAACTTTGTAATTTTATAACATTGATTTATGGAGGATGGGTGTATGCAAATTGTATTTTTCATTATATTATCCTATTAGTTCACCATCGTGGGAAAAGAAATAGCATTTGATGAAGTTTTGTACATTTTTTCATCTACTACAATATTACACAAAAACCCTTTGACATTCACTGACATTCCAGAGATGTCAAAGAAGTACATGAAATCTTCCACTTGAAAGTAGTGACATCTGGAAGACACCAAAGTCTTGAATGGCGCGTCAATATAATATTGGCCTCCGTAGACTGGGAGGTTGCGTGACATTGTGCTTAGTTTAGACATTATTGCTTGTCCAAAAGCTAAAGTTACTCTATATAGTTGAAATCAGCAAGAACGGTTTAAAAGACAACGCGTGAGTCAAAAACTTTTAATTTATACTGGAAAAAAAATCAAGTTTTACAATGAAACTTTTAAGTGTCACGTTATTTTTACCTTCCGAACGGCACATATTTTATTTTTCTGTTTTAAAGAACCTCCTTCCTTAAGATAAGCTACTGACTTCTTTGCATGTTTCACATATATGCTTCACTGATTTTTGGGTAGTAATTTCATTTGCTTAAATTCAAGACATAGTGTACAATCCATTTGCACGGGAGGGACATTTTTAAGCATATACGAGTATTTGCACTATACCACTTTGCTATTTTAAACATTGGTTTTTTTTATGAGAAATATTCGATCATAAGGAACCATTGTGCATCATAATATGCGTTAGCACATTATTTGCACTTGAAAAGGTATGATTTGTACGTGATGCGGGTGTGACCATGTGTTGATGCCAACTACACGTACAAATCATTATTTTTTAAATGCAAGAAAACTTTTTGGATAGTTGCTACAACGTGCTATGATACATAATGGTGCCTTATAATCGAGTTTATCTTAATTTTTAAGGACAAGGTTAGAATTCCTGTAATGAAATGCAAATATATGCGTAAAAATGTACCATTTGTACAAATGGATTGAAAATTTATACAAAATGCAATAAAGAAAACTTTTTAGTTTATATTTTGTTATTAAGCTTAAATTTTTTCCGGCAGCTACACGTTCATGCGAAGAGCCACTTATATTCCTAACCTTTACAAAGCTGTGTGAGTTTTCCTTCTTTTAAATCTAATATGCCCTTTGGTTTTCCTGGTACACCCAAGATTTAATTAAACTTTTTAACCTTTCAGAAATTTTGGATTTTAAATTTAAACTAAAGTCGAGTTGATCGTAGTGTAAATAAATGCCTCCTGTTTCCAGACACATTTCTGTGAACTGCCGAAGTTTTAGTTTTTAGCTGATTTTTGAATCACATATGAATTTCAAGACAAAATGAGCAACGAGTTTGAGTAACTTTTCTGAGTTTAACTAGTTAAGAAAGTTTGAAATAGCTATAAGAGGATTTAAATACTTCACAGTTTTTAACGGTTTACTAAATTACATTCTTGAAACTCAGTTGTAGCAAGACCTACATTTCTTCACCAAATTTTGCTTAAGGCTTATTTGCATATAGTTTCAACATGGCACATAGCTGCAGTGAGGAGAAAATTCTTTTAAGAAAACTTACTTAACATGCTAATTTACCTTTACTTTTTTTGAAAGAAATGCTTCTAATATAAGACGTTTTCTAGAACGAAACAACCATTTATCATATAAGATCATTCGACGTGTCTGATTTTATGTCGGGTAGCAGTCGACAACCATTGTAGATTACGCTAATGGTCTTAACATGTCAGTAGCTGATTGCAACAGCATTAACTGCTTTAAAATTATCAAAGAGATGTCTACAAAGGGAACAAATTTTTAATATTGCTGAAGTTTGGCACACAAGTAAATCAATGGAAGCAACCTATTGTTTTATTACAAAACTGCAATGTTTAAGGCCAGACGTTTTGGGAACGATAGTAACATAACAAGATGTCAACCGATATCAACTAGATTTCCCGAAAAAAAATTTTTTAGCAGTCCATTCAATATTTGGTTAAATACGTCATATGGGTACACATAGTTATCCAGTAAGCCTAACTTTAAGAGCTTGATTGTTTACATCATTAATAGGGAAGAAAAATTACATCTTAAAGTATGACTTTTTAATTAACAAGAAAATGAAACAAGTACCATTTTTGAAGTAAAAATTTTACTAAATGGTAAAGCGTTTTGCACTAAATTTAAAATCCTACAAAAGGAAATTTATGTTCAACTCTTCTTTTATTAAAGAACATAGAAAGAACTAAAATTTAATCTCAGTGTAAAAATAATACTTGGCACATTTATTAAATGTGACGCTTCAGTAAGCATTAAAGTGTTCACTATAACCGTGTCCAGTGAAAGATTTTGAAGAGGTTATGCTTACTTCCTAAATGGAAGACCGATTTCGTCAGCGCAATTATCAACTGAGGCAGTGAGAAGCAAAGGGATGTAAGTGGACATTATCAAGTTTTGAGTTTCAAAGATAACATCCTAGGTAGGCTTTCATTGATTTTTTTTTCTATATCATGCTGTATAGCAGCAACTACTAGGGCTACTAGTACCATCTCTTGCCCCGAGACAGAGGAGAGGTTCACCTATCATGTGTACTGGTTATCTCCAAATTTTTAATTGTGCCACTTACATCCCTTTGCTTCTCACTGCCTCAACTGTGTATTTAACATCTTTGTTGTAAAAGTTTACGCGTAAGTTTACTACAAATAAGCGACCCATATTGCACACGCGAAAACGTTTCTTACAAAAAAAAAAAAAAAAAACAATTTCGATACTTATTTTGTTCGACAAAGCATGACAGTGTTCTCGAAATGAGTCCCACTGATGTGAAAGGAATTGGTATGTAATATGTCCTTCTCGCCAAATTAACGTGTGCTTTTTTGTAAAAAAAACTTTGCTTGCGTGTTTTCTAATATAAATATGTTTAAAATAAAGTTAACTGCACTAATATTAAATTTTGTGTACGAAATTACCTATATTTTTATTCAGAAACTAGTTTTAGCTATCCTAGCCCACTTCACCTTTCCATTTTGAATGCACTACACTGATTTGACAACGCAGGGGCAGGGGCGTGACTTTTCATCAAAAAATCAAGGAGGCACAGAGCCTGAAAGGTTGAAACGCCTGCTCTAGAGCAAAGCTTGTATGGTTCTTAAAAGGTTTAAAAAGGCAGCTTCTCTGAAAGTATATCTAGTACCTTATTTGCCCGTTATATTTCGTCAAAAAAAAAGTCACGACACCCAAGTGTAAGAGCTAACCCATTAACTCTATTGTTTACTAAAATAAAAAAAAACTCATAAAATGTCATTAAAGGGAATGTGTGACAGGGATTGAAAGAGTTCCTAATCTACTGATTTTTCTAACTTTCCTCTATCAATTTCAGTTTCATTTCTTAAAGCATCTGCCTTCCATCTTTTATTTTGAAACAAAAGAGCTTAAATATACAACAGACTGATGTGGAGTAAAAACATGTATCTTTGCACTTCAGACAGCAATATTTTATGTTGGAATTATTTACACAGGATTTGGATCAATCGTTTGTTTTATGTTCCAGAAGAAAAGAATTTTTTTTGTACAGATATAATGATCGCTGAAAGCGAGTTGGAGCAAGAGTAAGAACTTGAGATCCATAAAAGCTTTAAACTCCATTAGAAGGGAACATTTATACTGAATTCAATCCTGTGTTTCACGACGCAAACGTGATTTCACTTTGCTATGTGTTTGTTAGACATTGCAAAAAATAATTGAAGTCGTCATGATATCTTTAAAGCCAACTTTTTAGATTGCGGGTAAAAATAGTTGGAAACAATTTTGTTTCATTTTTTTATTAACTAATGTTTGTTTTCTCATGAATTACAAATTGAAAAATTAAAAGTAAAAAATGCGTTGCCCACAACTATGCAGGATGTTCCCGCTTAACTTGCATAAACCCTATTTTCACAATCATTAGTCCTTGATGTATGCACCCAATTACAAAACTGTTCAATATAAGGTGCAGAGTTAGATAATAAAAGTTGGAAGCGAAAGAAATAAGCAAAACATACGAAATCCATTTTTATCTATGGTCAACAAGGCCCTCACAGTGTACTATGGAAATATTTACCATTGGAAAATGTACCAATTCAAAAGTTTGAAACATTTGCAACTAAAACTGAAGGATGTATTTGAGTTTGAAAGGTCAAGAGACTATGCAAAAGATGAATTTGGAACTTACCGCCATTTCAGAAGAATGACAGGTTGTCGAAGTAAAAAAAAAATCTTCATTGTTGTTTGAAAATTAATGCAGATGTTTTATTATGTTCCTTAAAAACACACTACAGAAGCTTGCACAATTGAGCAAAACAACAATGGTTGACTAGACAGGTGACGTTTTATGGGGTCAAACTGTGAAGAAATGGAATAGATCCTCTATTCACACTTATTAGATTTTAAACCCTTGTTAACCGCTGAATTTTCTCCTAAAAGGTGAGTGTTACGTGTAGTAATTCATAAATACTTGCGTTTCTTGTCTCAGAGAACATTAGTTATATTAAGGTTAATCTTTTTGTATTGGATAACACAAGAACATATTAGAACTGCAGGAACTGCTCCGTGTACGCACTAAACCCGGCTCACATCTTTTCCTGCCTTGCCATCCAAAGGAAGCTACTGTCGCAACTGATCAAGGTTCGCCTTGAACAGTTATTTTTGAACTTTTCCTTCCGCCCACCGCTTTCCTGATCTGAAGTGAACTGAGTGAGAAATAAAATAAATAAGATCGATGGAGCATGGAGAAAGATTTTTAATGGAGTCCGATTTGTAAATAGTTGTTTGAAGTTGTAAATAATTTGTTAATATATTGAATTTTCTTTTAAGAAGTACTGTGCATTTTCTTTAGTCGATTTAAAATAAATCTCTAAACAAAACAGATACAAGCGCCCAAAAAGAATCGGCAAAGGGTAAGATTTTACCTACAATTTCAATTTAAGATACCTTAGTACAGCTACAGCAAATTACTAAGAAGGCACACCGCACATCTCTATGATAATAACTACATTGAAACTGCCGAGGCTGTCTGGACCACCCTAGGTCCAATTTAAACCTTCGCTGGGCAAGCCAGCGTTGTTTGCGATTTTTTTTTCATTCTTCTGATTTCTCTAAAATAAATGCAATGAATTAGAAGAAAAGTTAGGTTTCGTATTTTTTCATTAAATTGGTTTTTCAAATATCAAACTTTTCATATAGTAACTTTTTATCTCATTTCGACCGTTTTTGCTAATGGAAGATGTATTTAGAAGGACTATTAGACCTCTTCCCGGTTACACGATGACACGCTGTATATAACCTGGAAATTAAATCGAAGCATCTGAATTATTTTCAAAATGATGTGATGAAAATGATACATCCCCACTTTTTGACGATTAATCTTGGTAAAATTGGTTTTAGACATTCAACTAGAAATGAGGGATAATTGTTTTCACTATCTACTTTTGAAAATTATAAGCATGTTATAACAACGTGAAACATTATTTTATAACAATTAATTTCTTAGTTCATTATTATGTTTTGGAAAGAAGTACAGGTTTCCCTCGTATAACATGGTTACATCTAAACGTGCTGCATAGAAATCGTGTTGTGCGGAACTCTGACATAACATAAATCAAGGCAACGTGTACCGTGGAGATCAATCCTTAAGCCTTAAGGCGAAAAATTTTATGACAGCTGAAGTACTTTGAAATTAGTACTCAGAACTGCAGAAAATCTTAACTACACACTTTTAACTTGAAAAAAAATAGCAAAAAACGATATTGCTGGACATTTAAATTTTTAACATACAATGAGGAACCTGTTATTCCACATAGTGTAACTCTTTGTTTCAAAAGTTCTACTTGTAAAAATTAAAAACAGGCGTGAAAGAGAATAATTTATAAAGTCAAAAATTCAGAAAAAAATAACAAGATCCTGGTTTTTAACAATATTTTACTGAAAATTCAGGCATGCGTATTAACTTTATCAAATTTCATTGATTGATAATAATAGGAAAGAAAAAGATTACCCTGATTTAACAGTTTAATCAACAAGACGAAAAGTGTTTTAAAGTTCCCTTTGCCTGTTCTAAAAAAATTTTTATAAACTATTTCTTGCTTACTAAAATATAAAGAAATATTTCTGTTCAAGGTTTTTTTTTTCCTGAAAAATGCTTTAATTATCTGTTATAAAGACATACACATTTTACCCTTTAAAATTTTATCAGTTTTGAATTTTCGTAAGAATTTTACGAAAAAAAAATAGAAAAAACATTCAACTATTTGGTAACACATAAATGAAAGAAAATTATGCAATGTTACGAGTTACATCACATTAATACGAAAACATTTAATTTAAATTTATGTACTTATACTTAGATAAAATTATTTGTACTAATAAACAATTGTTTCATCTAATTTGCCTAAAAGAATTCCTTCATTTGTGATACTTTGATTTAGAACAAGAAAAGCAATACCATTCAACTAAAAAGGAAATTCAACAACTCAACAGTGGTGTTTCCGTTGAAGTGTTGATTTACGTTTTACTTATCACGCATAAATTAATTATGGCAGTCATTAATTAATTTCAACTCTTGACAAATTAACAATAATTTCTCATTTCCAATAAAGTATCTTCAACTACAAATAAATAAACAATTAATCTTCTTTGAAGAGTATCGGCTTAAATCTTTATTCAAAGGTATGAGAGGCGAGCGTTAAACATTCTGTTTTAATTTACCACATGTAATAACTCTCTTCCTTTTCAATAAACATAACACTTCTGCGGGTGAATGTTATTTTATTAAACGTTCAATTGTTTTCATGTGTTCTGGAATACTGAAATAAAGTAGCAGTCATTTGCTTCATACTAATTATTAGAAAAAATATATAACTACAAATGTACAATTAGATAGAATAGCATCCATTTGCTTTATGCTAATTAGCTGAAAAAAAATACAAAGTTACAATTGTACAATACGCAAATCAAAAGGTCGCAGATCAAAACTCCAATTTTGGCTTATCAATTCTGTCGACATCGCAATGCTGTGAAATAGCAACATTATGTGCTGATTTTTTTTATAAACTTATCATGCAGACCATTTCACGAGCATGACTTCTATTTCCGCAACTGTTAATCCCTAGGCGCAAGCTTCCCATTGAAAAAATGGTTTCAATACGAAGCAGAGTTAAAAAACTAAAAGTTTGTAACGAAAACAAATTTAGTGGGAAAATACAAAACCCAGCTTTTTAAACGATCCCCAGGTTCTAAAATCATGTTTGGGAATTCATCTGCATACAAAGTAATCTGAACACAAAAAAGAATTGACGTATGAATGACGGCTATTCAATTTGAAACAGCATAACAACTTGAACACAGATCAGCTTCGCGAATCAAATATGGATCGCAGACCGTTGGTTGGGGAAAACTGGTTGAGAACACTCTCAAGCAAATAGTGATCAACAACGTTTTGACAAACAAAATTAGCAGATTGCTACATACACGTGTTTCGAGGTTGTCTTTTCATCCAAAAGCTCGCTATATGCATTGAAAAAGAGCTTCCTTGAAACCTCGAAACACGTGTGTGTAGTAATCTGCTAATTTGTGAGTCAAAACGTTGTTTATCATATTTGCTTTTCCGCACAAAATATATAAGTTTTATTAATTTATTTCTTATTCTCAAGCAAGTCGTTTTTCAAACAAAACAATCTTAACCTGCTCATCTGTTTAGTTGTTACGATGCCCCAGAAAGACACTGATACAAAAATTAAAGTTATGATTTCCTTTTCTTTCTCCCATTAGCAATCAAAATTTCTGGTAATCCCCAAGCAAATTAAAAAATAAAAGAACTTTGACATCTTGAATTAAAATTGTTTTTCGCAATCACGAGTGTGTGTGGGGGGGGGAGGTATCTGTATGTGTGTGTAGGCATGTGTGTTTGTGTCTGTGTGCAGGCATGAGTGTGTAGGTGGTTGCGTGTAGGTGCATCTACTTGTGTGTGTAAGTGCGTGTATGTATGCGTGTGTGTGTAAGATAGTGACGCAACCTGGAGACGGTTTTCGCTAAAGGAGCAGCATCGGGACGACGCTGGTGCTGCAGAGGGAGGTGGAGGGAAAATAAAATCATAGGACATCAAAACAGTTAAGTGAGAACAATAAGCAATCGTGATTGCTCAAAACATTCTGTATTTCCACTTTAAAACAATTGACGTTATAAATATTTTTAGCATTAAGAACTCCTCTATACTTCTGAAAATCTTTGTGTAGGAGTTAAAACTTAAATTTAAGGAAATAAAATGTAAAAAATACCAACATTCCTTACATTTACTATCTAATATATGTATTAAGATACAATATTTATCATGATTACACAGGGTGTCCTAAAAGTCCTTGACACATTTTTAAAATCTATAGAAACTCAACAAATTTTCGTATCAATATGTGTTTTGAGCTTAATACTGTACAGGTTCAAAAAAAAAAAATTCTATCATATCGTAAAAAAAGAATGGAAAAAAGGAAAAGAAAAAAAGTGTAATTCTAATTAATTTACATTGACTGCTGTATCATCACAGAAAGAAAAACAATTTCTTACTGTGACGATACAGCGGTTATAAATAGCAATACTTTTGTATTACTTTTAGTGATGTAATAAAAAGCTCTTGAGTCATTGAAGTATTAATGCACAACAGCATATTGATACGAAAATTTGTAGCTTTTCTATGCATGTTTAAAATGTGTGAAGGACTTCACTCACATCCTGTATTTTTATAACTGTTACAATCAAACAATATATGAGCAAAAAGAGTAAGTTTCAGTACATCTGTTTTTTTGCAGCAAGTTACTTACTGCAAAATATCTAACTTTGTCCTCATTCTTTGAGTGGAACCGCTTCATTGCTGCCGTCATTCGTCCGGTGTGATAATTATACATTAGCTACCAGTTTGTTTGGCTCTTTTGGCTCCTTTAAGAGGTTTCCGCCTCCATCTCAGTTACTTCCTATTCCGGGCTGATGAGTGCTAAAAAGCACGAAACTGCAGTCCTCGGATGGAATTACTGAGCTGGTGGTGTATTATATGTATACCTGTTTTTTTGGCTGCTGTCACTTAGTGTAACAAGAATTAATCGCTTTGGTACAGTTACGTTCAACATTTTGGTTTAGTTAAAATATTTAAATAAAGAAAAAAAAAAACTGAAAACAACCACAAATTAGCCGGTTCATTTCTGTTTATCGTTACAAATATTTAATACCACCCTTACTTTGTGCCAGAAATATCGACTGAGGCATTCTATGAAAAATGTTCTTTTGTTAGAAAAATAATTTACTGCAATATGAATGCTTTATAACAAAAAAGGATAGTGTTTCATTCCCAATACTTGTGTAATGAATAGGGTAAAGGAGAAAAATATTCCTTTGTGTTAATTTAGTCACTCCAAAAACGGTTAATTAAAAATTATTTTATCTTTTCCCTTCGTCATAAATCTGCCGCAAACAGAAGCTTATCTGCACAATTTCGTAATCATTTTTCATTTGCTCTTCCATATTTTCACTAATTTCCGCTGCGGTAGCGTAAAGCGATTCATTGTTGAAATCTGAGAATTATTAGTATTTAAACTATTCAATTAATTATGTTAAAATTTGATTAAAATAATGTTTTAAAAGGTAATTTTAGTAAGTATTTAGATAAAAATGTTATTTTTAATTGAAAGTAATTTGATGTGTCTGTTAATTTTCCTCCTATTTCTCTATAAATATTTATTTAATTAATTAAAATGTAGTACAAAACTTACCTTACTAGAGACGGCAAAACATTATAAGTATCTAATATCGACTTAAAGGGTATAAAAAAATGCCATTAGTTAATATGCAAGATTTGTTGAAAAATAGTTAATATCTTGCAAGCAATTTTCTAATCGGTATTTTAGTGCTGATTGACATGCATGAACTAAGAAAATGTTAAGTGATCCTCCTTCCCAAGTGTGAGAGTTACTACTTTGAGGGCCCGCTGTTCGTTTTCCGAGCAATCACGAGTTGCTTAGTGTTTTCACTTGGCCGTTGAGTGACGTCCGCGTCCTTTCATTATATTTTTTTCTAACGATACCAGCACGGCTTTACCCGTAGTATAAAACTAAAAGGTCATTTGGTTTGCTTGTATATTGAAAAATAATGGATGATAAATTTCTCTCTAATTTGCTCGCCATTGTTACGGTTCTACGTTATGATAATTTGGTAATTTACTCGTCCACGTTATGATAATTTGCTGGGTAAAATGTTCTTAAAATTGAAATAGAAAAAGAACAAAATCGAATTTTCAAAAAAATCGCTTCGAGGTGCGCACCCCCATGCTACAAATCAATTCTGTGCCGAATTTCGTGAAAATCGGCGCAATGCGCGTCATCCGTACAGATATCCAGACAAACTTTGAGCTTTATTATTAGCAAAAATGTTTATAATGCAGGCGTTCATGTGCCTTAGAATCGAGTCATTTATAAACGACCTTCTCGACATTGCACAATCCTTTTTGCGAGACACAGTATCCAGCACACAACATGCAGCATTCAACCCCTGGCATCTATTTGAATTTTGCGTCTTGAATTCAAATTATGGTTGCGATGAAAGTAGTTAGTAGCAGGGACGTCCGAAGAGGGGGTGAGCGGGGAGAAAACCCCGGCCGTCAAGAGGGCGCCACAAACCGAGCTTTTGCTGGATTAAAATTTATTTATTTATTTATTTATTTATTTTTTAAATACTACTCCGCCATAAAAATAGCTTTTAAAATGCTAACTCGTTACATTTAATTTATAATTTTATGGTACATATAGATTTCAGATTACATATTCAATTTATATATATATATATATATATATATATATATATATATATATATATATATATATATATATATATATATATATATATATATATATTTAATGTAGGGGAATGTGGGGCAAAGTGAAATGATTAAGATGGCCGAGTTTTTTCAATATGAACCAATAGAAATTTGTTTTGAAAATTACAGTACATAAAGAAAGAATATTGTATTTTAAAATGAAACTTGCGTTGAAACAGTATTTTTTATTTTCGGCAGTAAATTTGGGTTTTCATAAAAAAGAGGAAAATTTTCACTTTTTTTATGGGACAAAGTGAAAAATAAAGTATTTTTCTGATGAAATATTTGCTATTTGATTATAAAACATATTTTTGATAAAAAGAATCAGTAAGTAAAAGGTTGAATGAATAAATTAAAAGATAATGAAACAATAAACAAATAATTAAATGAACGAATCAATTAATATATAAAGAAAAATAAATGAGCGTGTAAAAAATGAGTGAATAAGAAAATAAGTAAATGAATAAATAAATATATGGATTACCAAATGAAGAAATGTAAATCAATTAATAAATTAAAACGTAAAAGATTTTTATTAAATGATTGAGTGAATAAAGGAAACAAACTTTTTCCCTTTGCCCCATCCACTTTGCCCCTTATATACTTCACTAATTGTGCAAGTTATTTAAAATACAAATAAGCTTAATATTAACTAAATTAATACTGCATTGAATATTAGGAGGTCTTAATGAATATTTAAAATGTTAATATGAATAACTTTATCATATTACAGTAACAAAAAAATTTTTTTACTTACAACAAAATATTACAATATGAGTATCATTTTTTAAAAATTGCCTATGTTAACAAATGTTTTAATCTTCAGCGGGATTTTTTTCCTGCCTGGAATAGACTGCATATGGTACCACATAGTTAAAATAATACCAGATAGGTGGAACTGACAGTAGAGAAAATATTTCATCATTTCACTTTGCCCCGCGATTTTACTTTGCCCCATGTTCCCCTATTTTTTCAAGTATAGGCTCAACATTCGCTCTGTTGCACAGAAATTTTTCGTCCCGGGCGCCTTCATCTCTTAAGACGACCCTGATTAGTAGAAAGAATAATCCAAGCGATTAGTGTCTTATCGCTATTCGTAGTTGCGAAAAACATAACTTGAGAATAAAAGTATCTCAAAATAAAAACTAATTTTTCTTCTTCTTTTTTTTAGAAATAAAAAAGAAAAACTTCAGAAACTTGTCAAGAGGTAATTTAGCTTTATCTAAACAATTTCTTTTAAGCACCTTCTATACAGAAATAACATTATGTAAAAATGAAAAAAAAAACACTTTAATACTACTAAGAAAAAGAAAACCTACGTCTTTAATCATATTATCGTTATTTCTGTTTATAACAATAAAACAATAAATATTCTTTGATCTGTTCAATTTAAACAGGAACACCTTTTTACGAGACAGTAGAAAATGAATTGAACTATAAACATCCAAGATATATAACCCCTTTTTTCTTTGCTTCCTTTTTTTTTTTTAAACAACTTGAAAGAGTTTCGTGCGTAAAGCTACTTTGTTTCTTGTAGCGAAAAAAGGCAATAAAAATAAATTATGGAGTCAAGTGTGCTTTAAACCGTTTATTAAGGCGATTTGTCAAGACGTTTAATTTTGGGCTAGGATTACTGCAAGGCAACCAATAAATGAGACGCGTTTATCTGTTAAGGGTAATCCATTATGTCGTTTTCGAAAAAGAAAGTGTTAATACGCTTTTTCAAACGTGTAGACAGTTTTATAATCACAAGTCATTGCCCTGAAGTTTATACAAGGTACAATTTATTGTAAGACTCTTAATTATGCGTTGTTTAAAGCGGATGAGTTGAAACAATGTCAATACAAACTAAACATGCTGTATATTATGTAATAGATGTTTTTACTGGCATATAAAAATATTCTGGTTGATTAAATTTTAACAGTGGATGCATCTGTCTTTGCCTTTTTTATTCATTCCTAGTAGCATTTTGAAATGAAATATTGTCTAGTCAAATATATCGTTCAGCAAAGTATCTATTATGACGGTTCTTTTAACTGACTGCGGTTAAAAATATGTAGCATTTCACAGCATGCTGGTAAATTATTATAGGTTGTCAAAAGCTCTGATACTCCTAATTTTGTTTTCTAAATCTAGTATTTTGGTTCTTCCCCTTTCAAATGAGATCTCATCCTAAAGCAGTATGCAGATATTCCCACCTGGCGGGGGGGGGGGTCATAGCGTAGGCTGCACCATTGACACTTTTAGAGGGTGGTTGAAGGTATTATTCTCTGTTTTTGTGGGGCAGGACTTGCTTTTTTTTGGGGGGGGGGGGTCCTCTGTGATATTTGGGGAAGGGTGCGTCCTTGCTCTTGGGGGGAGGAGGGATACCTCTGAAGAATGGGATTTCAGTTTGTGTAGAACGTATTAAGGAAGCTGTGTTGTTCATGATTAATTGGGCTTAGTGTTATAAGTGTAGTTTTCATAGTCTAAATTGGCAAATAATAGGGCAAATAGGTTAGCAAATAATTTAATGAAATAAAATAAATTAAATAAGAAATAAAATTTAATATTTTTTTTTACTTAATAAAATCTCTATTTTTATTTTTTTTAATATAAAATTTATTAATTTTAATTAAATTAAATTTCATTTAATTTATTTAATTATTTTTTAATATAAAATGAAAAGTATTATTTTTTTATTTTTATTCAATTAAATATTCACTAATAAAATTCAATAAATTAAATATAATTCAATAAATAAAATTGGCAAATAGGTTGGTAAATTTTTTGTCATTATTCATATGGGTATTCTGTAAGGTTTGGAAGAAATATTTAGTTTCCCTTTCAGAATAGCACCTTTATTTTATAGACTCTCTTTCGTCCAAAACGTTTAATACTATTTTTTGAATTTTAGATTTTAGACGGTGTTAGTGATTTTAGACAATGATTAATTTTATGTGTATGATATGCATAAAATAAATAGAAAACTTTCTTTCAATGAAACTGAAAGACGGTAATACAAGCTTTTTTTTTTTTTTTTTTTTCAAAAGTTGCTTGTGCAGATTTATAATGCAAACTAGAAGTATAATGAAAAACTTCGTGAATAAAAATTAGTGCTATCCTGACCTTCTTTCCAAAATTTAACTGAAATGTGTTTTTAATAAAAATATTTGCAAAAAATTCATAGGGCGGAAAATCTCTGCACTTTAAAATCGTTTTTAAAATACGTAAGATTAAATTACTTTGAAGATCTGACGATAACTAAAAGCGTGTTAAATGTCAGCAGGCAAGGATTTACTCAATTGTGGTTTAAAATTAGTTGGAATAGAGCGATCATCAAAAAACATCAGAATACGTGTTGAGTTGAGAAATCAGAAATTCTTGCAGTGTCAGCAGAATTTCGGAAGAAGAGAACTTCTCATGAAGTGGTAGGAAAAAGAATATTGTGCAAGTGAAACAGAAGGTCACTAATCATATTTTCAGCAAGGAATCTTAAAAGGTAACTTTTTGCCATGAGCAGTTTTCTTAACATTTATTTACGCTGTATTTATTTTATACAATACAAAATAATTAAGAATTGAATTTTATTATTTTGTTTATACAGGGTGTTTCAGAACTCTTGAGCAAAACTTTAAGGGGTGATAGTACATTTCAGGGCAAACAATATAAAGTCAAAAATATAACAATACAAACATCTTCCGAAGGAGATTGGTGCCATTAGAGTTTAAGTTCTAAAATTTCAAATGATCATACGAAACGGAAAAATTGGTCGATTCGTTTGTGGTTTTCGCTAAAATTATTTTTTCTTATCAGTATTTTTTTCAAAATAAATTTTGAAGATGTAGTTTAAAAAATGCCGATAGAGGGCGCTTTAGATTTTGGAGTATCGAACAACTATTTTTTACCACTATTTTTGAATCTCATTAAATGATTTCTATTGCTTGGACTTAAACCTAAATTTTGAGCTTAAAATCTGAATTGTTGGGAGTGATTAAGTAGGGAAAACGGAACTGTCTTCAAAGGTTAAAATTCACTTCATCCAAAAAAAAAAAAAAAAATGTGCGCATCAAGAACAAATTGAACTGCAACTAACAAATTTGGCAGGAATGTAGTTTGGTAAGAGATGATTTAAATTTCGTCACCATTGAGGAAAGGGTAAGCGTGGTATACGCATACAAGATGCGCAGCTAGTTACGATTGAAAGTGGGAAAGTAAAGGGCACATCAAACGAAACAGTAGAGAAATGAGTATGCTATTGTCACTAGGACGACCTCTGAGAGGTCATCCTAGTCATAATGGCGTCCGATGTACGAACAATTGTTGGACATTTTAGATGGACCTACAGTATGTATTAAAGAAGCAGGTTGGTTGCTCGGGCATATCTGTCGCCTCTTCGGTCGGAGCGATATATTATTAGCTTAGTGTATGAGAAAATAAATAAATCACTCCATTGCGGTCAGTTTAGGCATTCTAGAAACAGAAATGAGCGCGAAGATCGCACATCATAAGAGCGACCCTTACCTTAACAAGGTCGTTAGCATTAGTTTCATGCCGTTTAAAACCTTCCAAGAAATTGATGGTATCACGAAAAAAAAATCCGGAGTAGACTGGAAGAAGATGGTGTCTCGAACCGTCGTCAATTGCAATGGATTGGATTTTCGCTGCATTTGATTAGATGAAATGTGACAGACAGAAGAGATGTTATCTTCAACGATGAATCCCGATTTAATCTCAGTGGTCATTGGTAACCTATTTCACTCCATATCACGCGGTGATTTGTCTTGTATAGCTGCTAGAGGGGCGTATACTAGTGAAGGTTTTGTAACCTTTATTGTGTCATAACTTTTTAATACTACAATCTTTTGTTTTAAATTTGTAATCATTTCCTTATTTTCTCATAGGCCACGTGCATTTTAGGTGCTCGTTTCTTTCTGGGTGAATGCATTTTTTTTTTTTTTTTTTTTTTTTTTGTGAGAGAGTGCATTTCGACTTCTTAAGACATGCAGTTTGCGAAACTTAATTACTGCCGATGATTCTGATTTTAAGTTGAAAATTTAAATTTAAGTCCAAACATTAGAAAACATTTAAAAATTTAAAAAACTGGCGGTAAAAAATAATTGTTCGTTTATTTCAAAGTCTAAAGCGCCCTCTATCGGCATTTTTAAAACTACATCTTCAAAGTTTTTTTTTTTTTCAAGAAAATAATGATAAAAAGATTTATTTAACCTTTTTATTAGAAGTATACACGACCACGTAGCATCGAACCTGAGACTCACCACTCACTAGCCCAACATTAGACTGATCAGATCACTTAAGCACTGCTTAGAACCTTAATAGGCTGAATAGGATATTAAAATAAAATCGAAAAGTTTTCAAAACGGCTTTAAAAATAATATAAATATATAATATTAAAAATAAGGAAACTTGCGATAATAATAGTTTTAAGCAACGGAATGTACAGAGTGAACTAAAGTTTCACAATCCCGAAATAAAGTATCGTTTGCGGTTCAAATACAGTATTAAACATAAATTATATTAATGCCAGAAAACATTTTACGTGGAAACTGCCGTGGGCAGTTAAGGGCAAAAACTGCAAATCTTCTTGTTTTATTTTCTTTTTTTGCATTTTTTCTTCTATTGTAAGTTAGCTGTATTGTACACGCTTGCTTATTTGGTTTCCACTGAAAACAAAGTGCAAAATAAAAAAAAAAAATTCTAATTCCAACACTTCCCTATTGTTAGTTTTAAATCCAACACATATTTCGTCAAATATCTCGAAAACTCATTTCTGCAGATACTGCCGTTTAACTGCCCACCGCAGAGTAGTTCGATCAGTCGTAAAGTTCATCCCTTTCTATTTGTAAATTAATGCTTCCCATTCGAATGAAATAATCAGACTAAACTTAATGTCATTACTCCTAAAAACCAAGTACTTAGTTAATCTTAAGAAACGCGAAAACTTGAAAAGAGATGACTCGAATGATAAAAGATATAAGTTCTCAGTAGACGAACAATCGCTTCCATCGACATATTGCAGGCAACGCCCTCTTGCGGTCAAAACAGTTACTCGGCGCAAACCGCCCAATTTAACCGAAGTTTTAATCGGACGGATTCCACGAGTCATTTCGCTGTCAGAGGCGACGAAATTAATTACAGTCGGGGATTTTAGTGACCTTTTAGAATATAAACACTCCATTATGGGCTGTGAAATGGAAAATTGATGGAAAGAGGGTGTAATTTAAGGGTGTAGCGCAATATTCTTTGATCTGGGGTTGTCATTGTGCCCCGTCTGTCTTTATTATGTTCCTTTTCGGCGGTTACGATTAAATTTACAACTGTTTGAAACTGTTCTAATATTTGTTGTAGAACGAAGTAAGGATCGATAGTAAATTTGTTTATCTGTTTTATTTTAACTCGTAATCAGAGGACCTTTTAATGGCACAATATTCTTTCTTGAGAACTGAGTTTGTATTTGAATCAACTCTTAAGAAACTAAATGTATTGACTTTTTTTTAATGTAATATACTTTCCTCGACAAAATAAGTTACAGCAGTTTCCAATTGCTTCAAAATATATATAGTAATAAAAATTAAAATAACAGTTTATAATGAAAAAAAAAACCTTTCTTGTTACTATTCTATATTCAGACTAAAACATGCATTAAATTTGACTTGAATTTTCTTCAAGACTAATTCAGTTGAAAACAAAGGGATCAAAATATCGGGTGAGGCGCTGGAATTATGTTGGTACTGCTGTTCAGCATAATTTAGAAACATTTTTAAAGAAAGCTTACCTAGGATCTGAACTTTAAACGCGATTCACTCAAAACTTTAAATACAGGGTTAGGCGCGGGAACTCCTCTTTTTGAAAAGGAAATTAAACATTTTGCTTACCCAAACACACATAATGGGAGATTATGTTTTACACTGTTTTTAAAACAATGTCTTGAATGTGTTGCCCCCCATTGTCAATACACTGATTCAGTTGAACTCGGAAGTTTTGTTCAGCTCTTTGGAGCATGACGACCGGTATATTGACAGTTTAGGCTCGGATGCGATAGTTCAGGTCCACCAGGGTTTATGGACGATCGTTATAAACCTGCGACTTCAGATAATCCCACAGGAAATAGTCACAGAGGCAAAATCAGGCGATCGTGCAGAACAGTTAAAATCCTAATTCAGATCAAGAGGCTGTTACAAAAATACATCTCCACAGTAAACGCATGCCCCCAGAAATTTTTTAAGCCTTAAGAACGCATATGGGACTGCCCCGAAAACTTTTGTTACTGAAATTTTAAAAACAGAATTTTGGAATACATATTGCCATGTTAGAGGAGGAGATGGTTGCTGTATCTCGGATATGTTTTGAAGTTATAAGGTCTACGCTTGTTCACTCAGGGGGTTAAGAGAAAATTCGGGGGGTTCTCAAATTTTTATCATTTAGACTTTAAAAACCCAATTGCAAATATTCTTTGGGTGAAGAGACGAGATGGAAATTCAGGAGCTTCCCCTTCTCATTTATTCTTACGTAAACACACACATTCTTCACATTCTTAAATATAAGTTTTCTTTGGCAACGATAGACAAGGGAAAGAGGTTCTCCAAGGGAAATTGTCTGCAATTGAAGTCTAAAAAATATGATTTCAGATTATGTTTGGTGCGACGGCATAAGGGATCGGTAAATAGTTGTTGTCCTCTCGTATATTTTTGAAATCAAAATTCCTAAAATACCATTTTTAGTTACCTTTAGCGACATTAGGGAGCATAGCTGGGGTCGAGGACTCTGACTCGAAAATTGTCCAAAATTAAGGGTTTAAAAGTGGAATTTTGGACACTCTTGGGCTTGTCAAAGGAGATGAAACCCTCTTTTGGATCAGCGGTTAGTGTTTTTATTGCAACACTTAAATTTGCTGCCCTTAGTCAGAAGTTGCTTCCCGCGGCATAGCTGACTCTCAAAGCAATTCCAAGGTTAAAAAAGTAAGTACGTGTATGAAATTGTAGGTCTCTTTTTTAATATCACATGTGTCTTAAATACAGGGGGTTCTCTAGCAGAAAGTTTAACACTAGAAAGGCGGAAGAGCCTGTGGGGCCCCTCGCGTAGTTTGTTATTTAATAACTCGGATAATATCTAACGAAACTTAATGGAATTTTCTGACTTTTCATTATATGACACTATTTGAATGCTTGTTTAATCATTTGATCATTCGCCTCATAGTACTGTTAATGTTGATCCTTATACCTAGAAAGACGGGAGGGGCCACAGCGGCCCCTAAGCATTTTGACAACTAAAAAATTTATTTTTTTCCTTTCTCCTAATTGTTGCAGCATAAAAAAAATGCCATTCACTCTAGTTTAACCTGTAACTTCCTCTTTATGCAACCGATTGGATATCCAAATGCTATAAACAGTACCGACTGCTTACCATCCTAACGGTGGCCATTGCTCTTGGAAAGGAAAACTAATTCAACCTTTTACCCAGTATAGTGCGAAAAACTAAAAATAATTAAGTACTAAGTTTTTATTTAGTTATGAAAGAAGGTGTATCAGGCATGTCGACTCCCTCAGGAAGAATTTTTAAAATAATTCACCCCAAAAATGGGTAGGGGCCACACTGGCCCCTTCAGTCTTTCTAGGTATACAGAAAATGTCAGTCGTTCTAGTGTTAAGGATTTGTAGTCTCGAAAATGCATTTTTGACGATGTTTGGTAATGTTTAGAAGATAAGAGGTTTGAATCCCCGTCTATTTTACGAAATTGCAATGTAAAATCGCAATTGTTGTAATAAAAGAGTAAAATATTTTTTTTTTCAATTGTGGTTCTAAAAACGCAACTTTAGAAGCTTTTTGGTGACGTTAAGTGGAAGAGAGACTCAAGTGTCCAACCCCCGGAATTTTTTTTAACACGTAGCTTTAGACAATGCATTTTAGATAATTTTTTGTTATAAAACTTTGGTAAGGGAGGGGGGGGGGGTTCAGGGGCACTCCACTGGTCCATTAAGAAATTAAACCCTTTGAAGTGCAATTGTTGATCATCATCGATTATGCTATGGAGAGGGGGGTTCGGGGGTTCTCCTGCGAAATGTTTCGAAATAATACTTGCACAAACGATCTTTGGTAATGTGTGTGTGGGGGGGGCGGGGGAGATTCTGAGCCCAATCCCTGGTAATTATTTGAACCAGAAATCTTTAAAACTTGATTGCAGACCATCTTTCATAACGTTACACTTTCCCACTTTAAGCTCAAAAAATGTAATTTTAGTTGACTGTCAATTATGTTAGGAGAAGGAGTTTTCGAAAGCTCCCGTCCGAAAACTTTTCAAAATTAAAGCCCTGAAAACTGAATTACTGACAATCTGTAATGATGTTGGTGAAAAGTAGGGGGAGAGAGACATTCCCTCGAAAAACTTTTAAACCCCTAAAAGCAAAAATGTAGACCATATTTTTTGTGATATCGGGGGGGGGGTGTATCTTGAATTTTTCGAGATGACATCCAAAAAACGAAATTTTTGACAGTTTCCATGTAAAGCGGAAGGTGGGGGGGGGGGGTATTTCCCCCTTTGCTCGACGCGACCTTGCATTGAGTGGAAATGAGGGAAGCAGTTTTGAGAACTTTAAAAAAAAAAAACTCTCAAACGGTCGAAGAGCTTGACAATGGATAGATTCCTTTCCAAGATTAGATATATAACTTATTTTTCACTAACAAAAATCTCAAAAAAATTCTCTAAGGCGGAAAAAAAAAGATCTGTATAGATTACTAAACGAGCACAGTTGAACGAATCAATGCATTACTATTTAGATGTTGCTTTAAAAAATGTTGACTGATTCTGTTTTTAAATGTCTGACGGGATGAAAATTAAAATTGCAGTATTTGCGACTTTTGTAAGCAATGACCTGGAAATACAAAATATGTCCTTAATCTTTGTGCAAATGCCAAATAACAACAAAGATTTTTTCCCATTATTAATACAGCCTAATTTTTTAATGCCAATATCACTTTTCTATTTTTAGCAGATGAAGATCATATCATATTTTGTTTAAAAACTTAATGGGAAATAATTAATGAAAAATAACGTTCGCATTAATGCACAAACTTAAAACTGCGAATCCTATCATTTCTTTAAAAGAAATAACTTCCGACTTGATTATTCGCTTGGAAATATCTCTCAGACTGTGCACTGAAAGCTGAAAGAAGTTTCAGAAAATTTTCAGGAATCTTAAAGGTGAGAAGAATTGCCCCAATTCAATCAAGACAGGAAAGCAGTCAGAAATTTTGAACAATTGTCCCAGCAGAGAAGTGGGTTACACCCTTTTGAGAAAGGCGCATTTATTCTTAGCAGAACAATTTCTCGATTCTCGATCTTCTTCTTCTGAAGGATTATATAGTTCCTTTTAGCTAAAGGTGACGAAATTAATTGCTCCCGGGACAAAAGCAGTATTCAGAAACAGAGGTCAGAGCGTTGTGGGGATCTGAATTTTTAAGAATGAAGCTGTGACCTATAAAAAGACTAATTTTTATTTTCAGTTCTTTTATGTTTAGTAGTACGAAATTTTAATTATTTTTCCTTTTCATTATAAAGTTATCATTTCTCGTTAGACAATAATTTTACTTTGGGGTGTGGTACGGGGTACAAACCGTAGATCGTTTAACCATAGTGGTTTCACAGAAATTGTGAACTAAAAGTGATCTTTTACAATTTCATAGAATTCTTAAGAGAACTCTGTTAACAAAAGTATTATCTTTAAAAAATATTATTTTTCTCTATTAAAAAAGCTAGTTCTTCTAGTAATTTGAAAGTTTAAGACAACATTTTCACGTTGCTCAAATATCGAGATTTTTACCTCTTCTGATTCTGGAAGGGACTTTAATAAACATTTACTGTTCCGTTAATCTGTATAAATAAAACAGAGAATAGACATAAATGTGTGTGTTTCCTATACAAATCCACAGTTTCGTCGGATCTCGACCAAATTTGGCAGGGAGGTACTTGGGCATTCAAGAAAGAACGTAGGGGGGTTTTCGAATGCCAAAAAGAAAAAAACCTAACCGTTCGAATTTTAATTTTAGGACCCAAAAATGGCATTAAATGTGTCTTTCTACCCGAAATAATTATCCGATTTATTTGATTAGGTACAAGGTAACTTTCGGCTACTGATACGATATTAGAAAATGAGATATTGTAAAAGAGATAACGATATATTTTACAAGATTAGACAAATACATTACATAAAAATGTTCTCATGTTCTACAAAAAATCTGTATTGCGATTTTATTTATTTAATACATCACCTAATGCTGAATTTTCCTAAGAAAGCTAAGCATCAGAATTCAAAGGCACTGTTCTACATTACGTCCAAATGCTAACGGTGCAAAATCGCATTTTTAAAATCATAAGCAAAAGTTTTCAGTAATAATTTGTTGCATGGTTTTTGGAAAAGAAATACTTACTTTTGAAATTTGTCGAAATCGCAGTTATGTTACACTTGCTCAGTAAGCTAAAAAAAAAAGCAAAAACAACTAAGTATAACTCACATAATTTTGGTCGGACGAAGAAAATTAATAACCAGTCCATGGAACTATTAATTCCTGTAAAGCAATCAGAAGCTCCTATATTTGCAGGCTTCAAATTCTTTTTAAATTCTTATTCTTAATTCAACATTGTAGAAAAGTCTCAAAAACGACAACTATCAATAAAACGAATATTTGTTTTATTAACATAAAACAAATAGAATAATAACCATAAATATGGTTTTTGCTGGTATAAAGAGCCAGCCGCTAATTCGTAATTCAACATCAAATCTAAATCAAATGAAAATCTAAACTGAAATCTTTTAGTTTAAACTTGCGTTTGCCATAAACTGGCGATTATATAATTATATATTTTATTATATTAATTTGAATTTTTGTCATCTTGAATTCAAGTTATGTTTTTCGCAATCACGTGCGAGTGTGTCTAAGTATGTGCGTGTGTGTTTGTGTAGACGCATGTGTATGTGTATGTATGCATGTGGTGTGCGTGTTGTGTATACAGTGCTGTGTGTGTGTGTGCGCAGGCATGAGTGTGTGTATGTGTGTGCAGGTGTGTGCAGGTGTGTGTGTATGTGTAGGCGTGTGTGTGTAGGTGTGTGAGTTTGTAGATGTGTGTATGTTTGCATGTATGCGTGTGTGTGTAGGATATGGACGCAACCTAGAAACGGTCTTCGCAAGAGGAGCAGCATCGTGAGGCCGGTCGACGATGGTGCTGCAAAGGAAAGCGGGGGGGGGGGGGGGGAAATAAAATCATAGGACATCAAAACAGTCAAATGAGTACAATAAGCAATCGTGATTGCTCAAAAAAAAGGAAACACTAAAAATTTTAAAACCTCTCTAAATGTCTATTAGTCTCTTTTGAGGAGAAGTAATCTTTTCCACAGCCCGTTTCCTTTAATAAATCAACTTGCAACGAAAAATACTTAATTTTTTTAGCTTCAAGGGATTGGTGCTATTTTGCATAGCATTAAGAGGAAAATCATTTCCATTCTTCGTATCAATATGTAACCAACTGTCTTTGGAATAATACCTTCTCAAAGACACTATAGGTACCACTTTTTAAGCGAATTATATAGATTGCATCACTAGTGTTTACAGTCGGCAAAATACAAAAATCAATTATTTGGTACATATGTTATAATTCCCCCCCCCCCCCATTTGGCGACATCCTATTTTTTGCACAAAATTGAAATATTTTTCTTGCCAATGAGGGTGAGAATAATTCTTTTTTCTGTGCTCAAACTTATTTCTAGTCCTTCACTACAGTTGACCCAAAATTTCGTCAACTTTTGAGCAATAGTTTTGTTGCTAGACCAATTTAAGTAAGGTCCTTTAATTATTTGCCAACTGATATTGCAGTTTATTTGAAACGAGGGTGCAAAGCGCGTGTTTTAAAAATTTCGAGTTTTCTAATAAGATATTATAAAAAAATTAAGATTTTACCTCCTGTATGTTATTTCTTAACTCAAAAACTCTTACTTTCACTTTAGCCATTTTTTCAAAAGTGGTTTTTGTCTTCCTTAAGAAAAAAAAAAGATGGATGCAATGTAAATAAATAAAGTTTAATAGCGAAAATAGGGAAATATAAAAGACTGTTCAAAAATGTGATGTATTATGAGAGCAATACACAGACTGGTTAAAAATAAAAATATAGTTATACGTCACACGCTTGTAGGAATCTTCAAGAACAAAACTTTTTAAAACTTTTCCCAAATAGTTAAGCGAAATAAAAGTTTCAGTATAAGGAGGATAAACTACGACTTAGTCAAAAGAAAAAAAAAACTTGTAGGCCATAGTTAATTAACCAAGATCAATAACTATTTTTTTTTTTTTGAAAATTAAAATATACACAAAAATAAGCTGGTCATTAACTTTTTATAATATGCATTTCAAGAACATATGTTTCGACAATCTCAAAGGATTATACAAAGTTGTAAGCTCCCCCCCTCCCTTCCTCTCCCTCAAACAAAACACTCAAAGAAGCAAAAACATTAAAAGTTCAAGATGAACTAATCTTATGAAATGCAATTATCTGATTAAGAAGACTCACTAACTAGTTAAAAGTAAAAACATGTGCACTGAGTGAGTTACATGGTAAATTCTTGTTACAAATTTTAAGAACATATACTTCTCTAATCTCGAATGATTAGACGGAGTTGAACGCTCGGATAAGTAAGAAAGAAAAGTTAAAAGAAATTAACTCGAGAACAAATGAAACGTATGAGCAAATAAAAAAAAATACCCACCGCTAATGACTCTTTTTAGCGAAGGATAAACAATACGAAACGGGGAAAAAGAAAATCCAAGAATTCGGTAACAGATACAACCTAAAAATAACCACAATTCCATTAAAAAATAAAGAATCTCCGAAGAAAAAGTGCGAAGAGCGGCGCTGGCGAACGGACACCACCCGTTCTTGCTGCCCAATCGATGGGGATTCCGAATGCCCGCGATGAAACTCCCCGTGCAGCCCTTCAGTCCTACTCTTGCTGTTTGAAATAGAACACACTTCGGAAAAGTTCTGTGTTGTAGTTGGTTGACAGGTGAAACAAGCCGTGTTTTGTTCGTTCGATTCTGTTTTTCTGGGAGTGTGGCTTTTTGGTGTTTTTCCAGTATTTGTGGTTCTTGTGTACTTTTTTGGTGGTGGACTTTCTGAAAATACGAAGGAACAGTAGATAAGGAGCCTTTTGCAAAGTTTGCGGAAAAGTTTGGAAAACAGGTAAGAAATGAACAATTGAAATATTTTTTGAGGAATTTCGCTCATATGAATAGAATTAAAAAAAAAAAAAAACGTAAAAATTTGTAAAAACTAGTTGATGATTTGCTCTCGGCAATTTGTACTTCATTTTCGTTAGTTTTTTAATTGAACTTCACAAATAATTTTCAATATCTGATAATTTTGTCGTACATGTTTAAGAAGTTTTTGATGTGGGCTAAGTACACATTTATATGTATTTTTTACATCGGAATAAAGGTTTTTGATCACGGGTTTTTGATTCAAAGCGGGCTAAAATATAAAAAAATATCTCTATCATTTTATTGCTAAACGTTTTTTGTTTAAAATGAGTAATTATTTTTTTATTTCCTCAATTTATTTCATTAAAGTGCTAAATCATTTTAATTAATAATTTTATCCACATCAGTTAGCTCTGTGTGTTAGAACGAAAACAATAATAAGGCATTGATTTTTTTACTGCAAATAAATGTGCAAAAATGAGTGTTAAAGAAATTTAAAAAATAATGACTAAGAATTCTGACACACTAAAAGAGCCGAGGAACTATTTTCGATTTAAAAAGAGTTTCTGATAGAGCATGTAATACATATTTGAAATATACAAAAGCCTACTGTTTAGCTGTGAGAGACTTTTTGTTTTGATAAGTTCAAAAGCGTGTGTGATCGATTTTTCTTCCTTTTTTTTCTTAATTTTAATCGACGGGATAATTTTACGATTGTAGTTTTCGATTTGAAAAATGGGCTGTATTTAATGTATAAATAGAGAACGGTTCAGATTCGAGAGTTTAAATTTCCTTTTTTGAAATAATTGAAAAACAGAAAAATTTTCATGCAAAAATGTTAACTTTTCCTTCGTAAACTAATGCAAAACTTCTATGTACAAAAAGTATGTATATTTTTCTGAATATTTGCAACGTACAAGCTTTTATCATCACTAAGAGCTTCACAAATACAGAAATTGAAACGTATTGGTTACATTTTGAACATATATACAGCAAATTTGTAGTTTAAAACATAGTGTGTACTTTCTATATAGATTTTGAAAATAATTAATTTGATTTCATTGAATATTAAAAAATGAACTAAAATCTTAAAGCTCAAAAGACTTGAGATTTTTTCGTCGTTACCTAGCCATTTTTAACAAATAATATATTTTATGAAAAAATATGGTGGGGTGAGCCCCCACCTTAGATGTTTTGTGAGACATAAACCGTATAGATTTGGTGGGAAACATTTAATTTTGCATATATATGGTTGATACAGTTCACAAACTTTAAGCTTGATAGTAAAATCAGGTTACAACGAGCTTCAAACGACCGAAAAAGTTCTTCGTTGTAACGGAAATTTCGTTGTAATGGAAGTCAAGCAATGTAATGGATACTGAATCGGGAATGAAAAATTATTTCATGGAAACGGATATTTTGTTGTATTGGTATTCGTTGTTACGGGATTTACTATATCACTTTCCAATGTCGTTGTTACGTAATTTAAGCAATGTAATGAACACGAAATTGGGACGGAAAAATTATTTCGTTAAAACGGATATTTTGTTGTATTGGTATTCGTTGTTACGTGATTTACAATGTCACATTCCAAATTAATTCAATTTAAGAAAAATAGAGTGGGACTTCAAAGAAGATAATCTGTATTGCGAAGCAGTTTTAATCAAATTGATAGTTAATGCAACGCGTAAAACTAATATTTTACTACACTGCAAAAAAAAAAAAAAAAGCTGCCTGTTAACCAGAAAGTCTCCATGAAACTAAAATTCCATAAACTTTTCGAGTAACGATAAGCTTCTTCATCAGTAGTGTTACTTAAATTGAAACTTCAACGTTTCTTTAAAAGAAAATTTTAAGTAGTCTAAGTTTACCAGATATTTTCTTGTAAATGGGCAGTTTTTTTTTTTTTTTTAGTTGCATTTGTACTAAAATTGTACATTGAAAATTTATGCGGTAGTAGTTGTACTTATCGCATAAATTTTCATTCTTAAAATATATTTTCATATTTTTTTAACTCCCCCCTCCCTACCCCTGAAACGAGTTAAGATATTTAAATAGATATTTCTTTTTATTTCAATATATGAAGTAACCTGGTCATTTTGATGAAAAAAAACTCAAGTGATAATGCCATCCCGTTATTGGTTTTATACATTTTTTATAAACTTTCCTTATGTGCTACATCTTTTTTTTTAAATTTACTAAAACAGAAAGAAAGTGTAATAAATGCTTGTCATTCCAAAATGCGTGGAAACTAAAAATAACATTTTAGTGATCAATAAAACTATTGAGGTTTTTTTTTTTTTTGGCAGGTCTAAAAAGTTTGCATAATTCATTAAACTGCGTGATTCCAATAAACCAGTAATATGTTTTAAAACACCTAGGTATTTTTACTGAATATTTATTTCGTAATCACACATATCTTTCTATAGAATATGTATTCTAGCTGCGTGATTGCAGTGTTGTTATAACTCGTTTTTGAAAGCTTGGGAATGTTTAATAGATGTTTCTCACATAATCACACATTTCTTGCTACTGTAAATGTGTTCTAGCTGCGTGATTTCAATGTAGTTATAATACGTTTTTAAGAAATCAAACCCCTTAACTTTAACCGTCTTTTTTTTTCAATTATTAAAGCGCAATTGTTGAACACGCGTTACTTGACACTCCTTTTATTTACGAAGTAGACCGTGCTAAGCCGGGCAACGCACCTAGTATCTAATACAATTTATAATATACTTGTCTACGTTTAATGAAAATCAATCAATATTTATTTGCTTTAAAGTGTGACTATTGGAGAAGTAAAGTATTATTACTTTATACCAAAACAAAAAACAAGAAAATGTGTTTCTTTGAATATAGAGTTTATATATCATCGAAATAAACATACTTCCTTCTGTTCTTTTCTTTTACTTATTGACTATGCAATTAATTAGTTCAAAAAATCATGATCGTATCAGGAAGCAAAAATCGTGTTGACTAAAATATTTTGAATGTGAAGTTAAAACAGTAATAAAGTAGAAATCTTTAAGTGATTCACTAAGACAGTAAAACTTGACTACAACGATACTGTTGGGACCTAAAAAAAGACAACGTAATAGACAGGTTATAGTTATAGACAGTTTTATTATTTATGCTGACATTTTGCTGGGGCCAAAAAAAAAATATTGTTATAGACAGGTTATTGTTATAGACAGTATCGTTATACACAGGTTTCACTGTATTTTTCACAAATCTAGACATTTTTGATGTCTGAGCATCAATCTGGATGGTAGTTGGAAACCAAGACTATTTTGAGTCTTTCATGAAATTTTCAATGATTGTTCGAACCTTGCGCAAATCATAACCACCAAGCTCGATCTATTCTCATTTCAAATTCCAGTATTACAGCTGCCCGGCATACGGCCTTTGCTGCGTTGACGGTGTTTGTAATTTATGTTGAAAATCCAAATAAACAGAGATAACTTTATAAGTAAAAATATAACTATGTCCAGAAAAAAAAATTGTGGCCAAAGCAGAATCACCAGGGAAACATTGATAATCCTCCAATAAAAAAAATGCCAGTTTCTATTTGTCAAGAAATAAAATACTTGTAAATGATTTTTAATAGTAAAAGGCTGTTAAAAAGGATTTTTAATTTTCCCTCTTGATTCTACGTTTGGAAAACAGTCGTCTTTTTCATTTTTATCTCTTTAAGATTTCATAGTATTAGCAATATAAATTAGAGCATTCTGTAATCTTTCCTAAATTGCATTGCTAGAAAATATGATTTTTACGGTGTATATGTAGGTCCAATATTGATACATTCACACCGCAATAAGATAAATTACTGGATTACTAAGTTAGGTAATTATTGAGTTTCTGGTATCGACAACACAATGTACGAAATTTCGACAGTCGGATTTTATGTCATTCAACACAAAATAATTCGGGGCCAAACTGCATTTCCATATTTGTTTCATCAACGTATCTGTTAGCATGTGCTACGTATTGAAAATGAATGCTATGCTCTGGATAAAACTAATTATCGATGCCCTAAAAAGTTTGCTTTGATAAGTTAAGTGAACAAATCCTCGGTATTCGTAAAATAACACATGTTCTGACGAAGTCAATATTGTTCAATGAAATTAGGATATATTACTGTGTTTTGACAAATACCAGCAGTTCTAGATATGAAATGTTAAACCGATTTTAGATATAGTTTCAAGCTATACTACGACTTGATTTGTGTATACGTAATGCGAAATTATTTTTGTGCCCTCCAAGTTTTTTACGTAAAACAAAAACTTTTGGACAAAAGAACTAAAGTATGTTGTGGCCATCACAAAGCTTTCTTCTATTTTTTTTTTCTTATGGATTATCATCCCTCCCCATGCTTGACGAGGAAGCAATATTCCCCCCCCCCAAAAAAAAAAAAATTCACGCAAAAACTTGACGACCATCACAGTTTCCGAATTAGCACAAAAGCTAAGCAAATAGCGAAAATTGTAAGTTATTTTAAAAGCCTTGCTTAAATTAATGGCAACAGTTAAAAATTTTAAATTATTGATATATTATTTCCGATCATTTCCCAACAATCAAATTAAATCTTTAAAGCTATTTTTCTTTGCACAGAAAAAAATAGCCCCCCCCCCTCCGCTTGGAGCATTTGGCGCCAAAATTGAACCAATGTCTGTTTACATATAGGTTTATATTTATTCTAAATTTCATCCAGAATGTAGCATTACTTCTTGAGATTTAGTACTCGCAATGAAAAAGAAAGAATGTTCGATTGCATAACCCTCTTTTTAGCTGTTGACTCCAAAATAGAATCGGCTCTTGTAAAATTAGAATCAGCTAAGGGCTACTTGTCGATAAATTTCTGTTTGACTCCGTTCATTATTTCTTGTGATATAGCAGTCACAAGTGACTACAAGAAAGGTTCGATAGCTCAGCCCCCGTTTGAGCTATTAACACCAAAATTGAATTAGCACCTGTACCTATTAGGGGCTACCTAAGAACTTAAATTTGAAGTACAGTGGGATAGTTTTCATTTATTTTGCTAAAAACTTCTTTTACTTTTAAAGAAAGTTTAATTGCAGAACAAACAACATTATAGAACTTTTAAGCTCTCAACTACATTGTTTCATAATTTTCCTTTATTTTATTTATTTTTTTTTAAATCAAAGTTTCGCATGACCTGAAAGTTCTGACTACGACCTTCGTTTGGACATCGTGGGACAGCATGGGATACCTTAGGATATTGAGAAACACACATACTAACACACATACTAACTCACATACTAACTCACATACTAACTCACATACTAACTCACATCCTAACACACATCCTAACACACAAATCAGCTGTATTATGACAACGTTTTATTGTCATTAAATACAGATTGACAAATTCGGATGTTAGAACGTAAAATATAAACGAAACATTATTTTAACGTAAAATAACATCGGACGTTTTCAAGAAATTCTAATCTTACTTTGTTCTTCTTGAACCACGATGAGACATAAGTGTTTGTAATTTCACAGTGTAGTTACAAGTTTGAAAACAAAAAATTCAAAATCAGGTACAGTACAGCCTCTATTTGACGTTTGTCAATGGACTGGAAAAAGTTACCGATAAATCAAGGATATCTTTGAATCGAGGGACATAGACATTTAATGCAGTCAAATCTGGACCAATCAAATGTATCATTAAATTGGGGAAATCGTTAAATCGAAGTAACAACGATTGTATTCAAATTAAAATGGTTTCTAAAATGGTGGGGGGGGGGGGCTATGTTGGGACTTTGAGTTTGCTATCGTTTAGTTTAACTAATTTTATTTTTCGCTTCAAACTTCCAATATCTTAAATCAACACCTTATTTTGACCATTTTTGCAGTTGGAAGAATGCATCTAGGAGTGTAACGGTTGCGTAAAGAGAGGTCTTGCAGGTCAAACAGGGAAACGCAGTTTATCAAAGAAAACGTTTGGAATAGACACGCCTCACAACTTCTAAAAGCCTTTTTGGATTACAAAAAGGCGAAATTCGATAGTAAGCTAATTTTTGCAGTAGTAGTTCTTGTGCGTTGATAAATTTAATGTATTTTTCTCTTTCGAAGGCATTGCATGAATCATAAAGTACCCTCGCTGTTTGCCATTTAAACATGCCCAACGTTCTACGTTATTTATAGACGCATTTGTTTTTCGAGGTTCTTTTTTCGAGGTATAGAGGTCACGGGACGCGGGAGCATCCCGCCCCGCCAAGGAAACCAAACGTCAGCAGCCAACAGAAGCAAATCCACCACCAAAGACGAAAGAAAATAAAAGCGACCAAGAACAAGATTAAACGACAGAACAAGTTGGGGTTTTTTGGGTTTTTCACCCCTCTGTATCTCAGCCCCATGAAGACCCCCGGGGTTGATTTTTGGTACACTCAATCTCTAGTGGCCCCTGACGCCGTAAACCAAAATGCAATCCCCTGGATCATCAGGCGGAGGGGGTATTAAAGTTATAAAATCGTTGTTCAAAAAAGTTTTCGCTTTCTTTGACAGGGCTACAGTCCAGACGAAAAAAGGAATCAAGCTGAAATTTCGCACACACATTCCTTGTGCCCTACTGATGTGCCTTTTGTGCCAGTTGACCCTCCTCCCCTTCCCCCCTCGTTTTTACCCCCCAAATTGTACCTTCCCGGGGTTCTATCACAGCCCCCCGGGGGCTATGGTAATGATTTTTTGTATACATATTCTTGGGGGGCCATTGAGTACATATACGAAAATTCAACCCCCAGGGAAATCATGGGCCGGAGTAATTGAAGCTTGAAAATCACTAATTTTCCCTAAATTCTTATGTACTTACTCTCAGCTCATAGAGTTTATCTCGGACTGCAATTGCAAGGTTAGAACAGATCTAACAGTTTTTCCAAAGTTGTCTTAGGAAATGAAATTCAATCAAGACTAAAACATATCCAACAGTTGCAACTAGACGTTAAATCGCGGATATCACAAATTTGCCGCAGCGACTGCGCATGCGCGCAGAATTAGCTCATTGGGCTTTCTGTTTTCAGATTCTATGTTGTTTGTTTATACTTAAGCACACAAACAAATTAATGAATGAGATTAGAATGCTGTCCCCCCCCCTCCCAAAGTTTTGCCGATGCGTAATTTCGTTCCCCCTGTTTTTCAGTTTTGATATATTTATGGAGGGAAGAAATTTTAAATGTCGGCTCGAAACTGGGGTTAAACCATTACAATATTTTACGTGACAAATTGTATGAAACTTTACGCATATGAGTACGGCACATATAACTTTTTAATTGAAAGCGAAAAAGAGCACTTTTTTATTGGTTTGCTTATTTTCTAAATTAATGGATTTTTCCCAAACAACACATAACGAATTGAAAATATATGAAATACGTGTGTGGATATCCGTGCTTTGCAGTAATTTGTTTGCTGAAAATTTTTGCAATTAATTTAGCAAGACTTTTAATGAGCTTAGTCCTCGTGCAACATGCGCATTCGCTATGGCAAATTTGGGATATCCGCGATTTGACATCGAGTAAAGCTGTATAGATCTTCTGACACATTCAAATTTAAAATATTTAATGGCTTAGTTTTTTTTTTTTTTTTTGCTTAGTGATATCATGCGTTATTTCGTTTTTTAAATGAACTTTTAAGCAAAACTAGGTATTAAACAAGACAAAGACTTCTATCAAGAAAAAGATAAATCACCAAACAATTAAAATTATCCCATAAAACGTAAAATAATCCACGATTTAATAAAAAATGTAATTAAACAAAAAGTGAAAACCTAGATTAAAATAGCCCTCAAGCTGTAAAACATTTAAAGAAACCTTCATGAAAATGTTGAATAATCTGTCAAATAAAGAAACTGTAATAGAATTTATTGCAAAGTTATAAAATACTCGAAAACAGTATAATTTGAAATATAGTATTTTATTATCCAAGAAGTTTTCTTTGCAACAGAGTGTATACAAGGATTGCAATAAAATTTAAACCGCCCAATTTTCGCAAAACGAACATAGAATCTTAATAGTCAGAAAATAACTTGACGTAAATTTAGGCTAGCCATTATTGTTCCTTAAAAACACAAAACAGCGTTGTTTCAATTGAAAATTTTCTGACTTGAAGTTCTCAATTCTAAAAATACAGACAAAGTAATAATACCAATGCAAAAAGATGTGATATCTCATCAAAAACAACCCTGTTGTAAAAATTTCCCCGCCACGAAAACCTTTAACTTTTCCACACAAAAAGAAAACCTGCATCCTAAATCCAAAAACCCTCAGCCATAAAAAGTTATGATATCTAATTTGCCCGCCAAGTATCTGCCAAACTATCATCCTCCCTCTTCTCCTTTTTCATCCCAGCTACTTCCATTAGAACCTCCTCCCATCTTCAACTCCTCAGAAATATGGATAGATCTTTTAAATTGTTTATCTTGTTTGGCGGGAAGCTTTTCAAAGTGAAGTGCTTGCTTGGTGAGCAAAAAGGGTTGTTTTTGATGAGATATAGTTTTACGGACAGAGTTTAAGGGAGAAATCTACTCAAAGAAACCATTAACGCGGAAAATGATACATGTCCTCTTTTATCCTTTGCTGTACCAAATAAAAGAAGGCTTTTATGCATGCTTAAAATATTTCTTAAAAAATGTATACCTATGTCCCGTCTGTTGGTGTGATTTTGCTTAGATATTTAGAGGAAATAAACAGATTTTCCTTTTTTTCTTTTTAAATCCCTTTTTCGAATTCTTTTTAGTCCTTAAAATCTTGACCCTTAACCTATGTTTCATTATTTTTCTTAAATTTGAATGAACTTTTTCATCTTTAAACCGTTAAAGTGAAATTAACATTAGTGCCTACATGGGAAAACTACACGTCTTGTACAAATGCATCGATATTTTATCACTTTTACTTAAAAACTTTGCCATATAATGTGTGCAAAATAGTTGTTTAAGTTTAGTTTCTTCAAAAGCGTTTCCTTTTTAAAAATAAAAATAAAACGAGGAAAAAACAAAAAACAAATCCAGCACTACATAGAAATTTAAAGCATATATGAATCAAGAATGGGATTGTTTCCTTCAATCAAAAGTAGTATTTTTTGTTACTGAAATTGATAGAATAAGGAAAAAAAATAACATGGACTCGGAAAATACTTTCATTTTCCCAACAGTTATTTTTTAATTATTTTTTTTAAATGTCCGATTCTTCAAACCAGGCGTGGTCTTGATGACGTCACAAATGATGCACTTTGCCGCATCTTTCTTCTACGTTTCCACGTTCTGATAATCAAAAAGCGAATTACAATTGCGCTCTACGCTTGCTATCAAATATATCGTTGCCAATACACGTGAGTAAAGATGCGAATTAAATATTTAGGATCGTGTATATGGCAACACTGAATCGTGTTTCATCATTTGTGATGTCATCCACAGAAGCGTTAAACGATTAAAGATCACCGATTTAAGTATTGTTTCAAAAATATTAAACTTAAAGAAATTATTTAAAAAATGGTCAGATTCTATGTTTACAAGCATGATCTTAAAAAAAAATGCTTTTAAACTTTTGGAAACGACCCCATTAAAAGGTGGATTTTCTTACGTGAAAATGCGTCGGAAAAACATTTAGGTGTACAGTGTTCTTAAAAATGTTTTCTAGCTGAGTTTTTCAGTATTTTAGCATACATTGGAAAAAGTGTCTCGCCTTACACGTGAAGTTGACTCTGGTTGTTATAGTCCCTCGGTTCTTCAAAAACGGTCTAAATACCTAACTTGACTGCTTTCAAACCATTAAAACGGAATACATTCACACACGGATCACAAATATTTTTAGCAGGCTAGTTTATACGTTGTAGCGATTTGCAAAACAAAGAGAACTAATACCAAGATATTTTAAACAGAATAATAATGAAAAATGTTAATAAAACAATTCCTACTTAAATCAACAAAGAAATATTTTATTTTAGTTACTTATTTATTTTAATAATAATAATAATTCTCATATGTATAGTCGATAAAATCACTGACCGATTAACGCTCTGACGTCATCAACAATAAAACTCGTAATAAAAAGGACGTACTTATGACTGGCAATTCCTACCTTAGTAGGAAACCATAGATCATAAATGATTAGTGTGTTTTTTTTTTCTTTTTTTTTTGAACTATTTCATTGTTGGAGCATATAAAATTGGGTAATTTCATTTTAAAAAGATAGTTTACCCGAAAAATAATAGATTCGTTCATTTACGCCTTTAAACCAGATGTTAGCGTGTCTATCTAATCTGGTGTCAGGCTGGTTGTATAGATTCCTATTCCGCATGAAGCCATAACAGAGTACTTTTATGTTAAAAAAACTCTTTATTGACAAGTTTTATAAAATGGAGAGTCCCAACCTTCGTATGAAGTAAGCAAACGTTTTTACGGTCTCCTTAAAAATAGTGAAACTATGGTTCATGTTAGGCTGACTTTCAGGTACAGTATTTTCTAGTTTAATAAATAATAATTATTAAAATTAATATGTATGTACATACGACAAAAACACATTACGTAAGTGGCAAAAAAGAATTTTTATTTAAGCAATGAAATAATATTTGAAAATGCATCCAAGTATCCATCCGCTACAAATTTTAAAAATTGTATTTGAACTTACGTGGAAGAATAAAAACTATTTTATTAACGATTAAAACTTCGTACTAGTACAAGAGAAGAAAATTTTACATTTTGCACTGGTATATGGCATTAAAGCATCAGCAAAGCTTACTTTAGCATGGTAAAAACATTCAGTAGGCTGTCACAAATCCTAACCGATATTATTTTGTTTTTTTCTTCTGAAATGAAAAATTGGTTAAACCCTCACACATATTATGCTTTGCATAAATGACATGCCTTTTGCACCTTGAGTTATCCGTGTTCCAACGAAAAAAACGTCATAACTGATTCGGTAATCCGCCACATTAGTGTGGATTTTTATGAATCTACTGTAGAAAATAATTCACGCTAAAATTTTGGGTATTCATTCAAAAGTGCCTTCATATTGGCAGTTTATTGAAATTTAACATATTTTTAGGAAAGTTTTTGTAAATTTTTGCTTCCTGTCTCTTAACAATTAATATTTTCAATCCTATAAAAAAGGTTTTTTATTGTTGGACTGTTTTATAGTTTAACTTACAAAACTATCATTGGTATGCAAAAAGAAATTTGTAAGCTGATTGCAAAACCGTGTCATAAATGTTCGTTACAACTTACAATTTTGAAGTTGATGTTCATTTTTATTAGAAGACTCTTTTACAAAAATTTAAAATTGACATTTCAACCTGCGCACTATTCAGGATAAAATGATAAGATTGTATATTGTCCGTTTTTCTGGAGACTTGACTCCTCCCTCGTAACGGGGTATCCGATGATTCTATTTCGCTGTTTTCGGCAGAAGGTATATTCGGATCATAGCATTTTGTTGTAAAAGCAGCAGTTTTTAAAATGTAGGAATAACTAAAATGACATCAAACAAGTGAAGCAAGTCATGTAAAGGACACTAAGACTTTCTGCACATTAAAATACACGCCCAAGGATGTCTGGTTTTGTCTCATTTAGAAGCGCGTGGATTGCTTACCGATCACCCCACGTAAAATAGAACTCTGCGTTCGAGGAGGCGTGACGAAGTGCCTTCTCGTAAAAAAACAGACAATAGTTACACATGTGTCTCTGGTGTGAAAAGTAGTCCTGACAAGGAAGCGTTTCATTTATCTCTAGGACTGCCCAAATTTCTAAATGCTCTCACGCAGTTTGCATACAGAGTGGTGTAGTAAGCCTCTTTAACCCGAAAATGCAGGTTCGAACCTTGCTGTAGTCTGGGTTTTAAGATGCAGAAAATCGACAGCGTTCATGTCGAATGATTATGTGGCAGGTAAAAGATCCTTGAGAACTCGTTTGACTTTGTGTACTTGAAAAAATTAAATATCTAATGCTGTTTTCAATCTAAGAGAACTGAGGTATTTTCATCTGTTTGGGAAACTGGCCGCTAAATGCTCGTGGTAACGGTACTCGCCGATAGTGGTGCCACATGAAAGAATGAATGCTCGTTCGGGGAATTGTACTAGGTCTGCTAAAGGTAAAGCCTCTAATGAAGCTCAATAACAAATTCGATTTGTAAACAAAAGGTCCAGCATATAATATTTTAATGTCAAGATGGTAATACACATAGTTGATAAATGGACTCAATTTTAATTTTTCTAAAAAATATAATACACTCTGAAATACACAATGTACTCAAAAGTGGTCATTAATTACATTTTAAACTGCTACCAACAAAGCAATAATGGTACGCGTTCGTCTTTACTTTAGGTATTCTAAAAAAGTTGACTCACGGCTTCTGAAAACACATCGTAAGTAACAAATTTGCAATTGCTAAAAATAACTGCAAAATTAAAAATATTTTTATATCTACTTGTTACGTCGTCAAAAATGTGTTCTCTTCCACAACGAGATAAAAGCACTAACAAAGAGACCGCACGAACGTGGAGTCGGAGATTTGCGTCAATTTTTTTTGTGGTGAAAGAGGACCCCTAGTACCGTACGTTGTTAAAGTAATACGACGCAATACTCAAAAATTATGAGAAAAATCGATTTAAAGTCGCCATGAAGTCTCCTAGGCACCTTATGAATTTAAAATGTCAGTCTCCTGACAAGCCGCCGCTAGCCTAGTTGGTTAAGGCGCGATCTTGTGCTACAGAGATAGCACGATCGAATCCCACTTTGGACATTTTTCTTCTCTTCTTTTTTTGCTATCACAACTAGTGGTAATGCTTTTCACCTCTATATTACTTTCTGAAACTTATTTTTGCCAAGAATCGCTAACTTTTTCATTCACAGAAATGCATTCTTGCTCGTTATTCTGTACGCTTTGATTTGCCTAGTAAAGGTTTTTGACCTGTGGTTTTCTTACGGTTATAAGGGACATCTGCTCATAAGACATTCGGATCTTTTTTTTTTTGTTGTTATCACAACAATTATTGAAATAGTTTCTCTTCCCTACATAATTTTTAAGAATTTATTTACATAATTTTTAAAAAAATAATTTTCTTTTTCTTCCAACAAAGCAATTTAAAACAATTTACATTTTTCATTCTACCACTACTTCGCTACCACTAATCGTTGTGATAGCAAAAGAAAAAAGTAAAAGGTCCAAAGTGGGATTCGATTGTGCTATCTTTGGAGCACTAGATCACGCCTTAACCAACTAGGCTGGCGGCGATTCGTCAAGAGACTGACATTTTAAACTCATTAAGTGCCTAGGAGACTCCATGGCGACTTCAAATCGATTTTTTTATAATTTTCTTTGCGTCGTATTACTTTAACCACGTAAGGTACTAGGGGTCCTCTTTCACCACAAAAAAAAAAAAAAAAAAATGACGCAAATCTCCAAACTCACGGTCATGCCGTCTCCTTGTAAGACTAAAATTAACCCACAGCTAGCTCTATTGCACAGCAACAGGACGTTGACTTCGTAACTCAGCGAAAAAGCTGCATACCTTTCTACCTAAAAAGTGCTATGTATAAGTAGGAAAATAATTTACCAGTTAAAACAGGGTGATTATAAGAGGACACACTGTTCGTAATAACTTCAAATTTAAACTGAGGTCAACTGCTTTGTCTAGTGGTCAGAGAAGTCTGACTGTGGATGTGAAGGTTCTGGGCTTGAATCCCGGTTCGAGCATGGATGCACTTTCTCTCCCCTATCCTTGTCCTTTTTTTTGTGTAAATGTGTTACTGTGCTTTTAATGGTTGCTTACTATATAAAAGGGTCTTTATGGGTATGTGTGTACTGTGAAAGTCGGATTTCACGTATCAAGTGGAAGCCTGACTTCACACCAAATTATGGCACAGTTTTAAAACTGAAGCAGCTCACCCCAAATTGCCTGCCTATAGCTGGAACGAGACAACAACAATGTTTAAACTAAGATTACTTGAGAAAGGGAAAAACTGTACGGAATTAGAAAAATGTCAATTCTATTATGCAGCTACATCATTTAATGACATCGAAGCAAGTAATTTCATTCCTTTTCCTGATCTCATTTCAAGAGAACTAGTCTATTCTTTCTTCTCAACCGCGTTCTTCACACTCTGGCAGACATCGGGCCACAGCCTTTTCTCATGCTCTTTAACGACCGGGATTTTGTTAGGCTACTACTGCATAGTTGCCGTGATCGTAAAAGACCTTCAATAGCAGAATACAATACTTCATTCCTGGATTCAAACTTTATAAACGTTTTTCCTGATTTCACACCGCTGCCCTTCAATTGAAGTAAAATCATTTTCAATATTGAAGTCATTATTGACTAGTGTTTTTTTTTACTGACTTTAAAGTAGGGCTATAATTATAGTCATATTGTACTTAAAAAAATAAAAACATTTTGACTGAAAATTACTAAAAGTAACTTCAAAATTATCACGGTAACAGCAGATTAAAAGCATAAAAACAAAAAGCATATCTGTTTAAAATGTGTAACAACACATATTAATTTTAAAATATCTTCCTTTTTTTTTGTTTATTTTTATTTATTTATTTATTTATTTATTTTTTTGAGAATATTATGAAGCGTCAATAAATTTCAGAAAGATTTTGCAATGAGTTTGGGAAACACAACAGCGCTAAGAAAAAACAATTCAGCTCTAGGAACACAAATAAATTTTTAGGAATCAATAGAAGGAAAAAATATATATTTTTCCTGCACTATCTTTTCAGCTGCGAACGCTGGCACAATCTCTTCTGCCAACCTTATCACGATCTCCAAACCTTTATAAAGCATTCAATATAGAAGACAACTGTTTACCTTTTCAATCTTATTCCAACGGGATAAGCGAACTCCATTTTGAAATGCGCTTTGAGTAGTGTTTGGGTAATATCGGCTCGTTTCTTGTACCGAGTTTAGCAACTGCTATAAAAACAGTGAAATAGAGAGCAATGGAAAACAATGTCCAAGAACTTGGTAATATCCTATACTTTTATTGAGAAAAAGAAATGGTTCATAAAAAGTACTACAATTTAGTTTAAAAAATCGAAAGCCATTTTAGTTTTTCTTTACAAAGAGCAAGAGAAGAATTTACTTTATCATCGGGCAATGGATAAGTAGCATACAAAATAAAAAAAAGTATTTAACTTATCTTTCCTCAAGAAATAATCTCTGTAATCTTGTTAAGAAGGATTTTCAAACTTTGATAGTGAATTATACAAAAACTAGGGATGATTTGGTCTCGCAACGGAGTTCCGGTGCGGTACTGCTTTTCTAGAGAGAAAAAAAAAACTTTCACAAAAAAAATGTCACGATTCATCCTTTAGAAATTCACCTCTGATATATATAAATGTATGTATACAGAAAACACAAGTAAAACATTTTTTTAACAAAAATTAAAAGAATTTAACGACAGAAAAAGAAACAACAGAATATATACCGTAGTGCCAGTGAAAAGCTGCTAGAAACAACAAAAAATAAAATAAAATAAAACGTAATAAAGAAAAACATGAGTTATCAATAAACAAAAAACTTCATTCGTTTAAATTAACAAAAAAAAAAGTGAAAGGAGATGCAAAGTAAATTACGTGAAGCTGGGACAGACACGTCATCAGGGGGAAAGCCAGCTCCTTACTTCACAAAGCTCTTTCCATTAAGAATGAGGGACGGTCCCAAAATATGCTGCCTTCACCAATAGCCTTAAAAAATTAAATAAAGTTGAACAAAATGGTACAAAATGACAAACCTGCAAAAGTGTGGAGAAGTTTAGATAATTATGCAGACCTCCCCATATTCGGTTACAAAAGAAACGTTTTATTTGATACCTTAAGTCAAACACCGATTTCAGAATGATCAAATATACATACACAAATTATTTAGGCATGATTATAATTCAATATCTTTCCACTATTAAAACAGTATGCTCAAAATTATCTTAACTATTTAATGTTAGACGAATTATTAATTCGGTTACGAAATGTTAACATCTTATTTTACAAATTTAATTCAACGCTATCGATCATGTAGAAAACCCGAAATAGTCCGCGCGAATTTTTATTGTAAATATTTGGTCTGAAGTTTGGCTTCAACGGATAACGAGAAACTACTGATAACATTTAAAGCTTACGAGAAAATGTTATGATTGATTTTAAAAAAAGTTACACTATTAAATAAAAATAGTTTTGTGAATAATCTTTTGGTATTCCAGTTGTAAGTGTATTGCTGTATGAGGTATACTTTTTAGTAGCTTCCAAAATAGGAGAATCATCTAAAAAAGGAGGACTGTTTAAAAGCCACCGAAAAACTTCAAAAGTAAATTTTAAAAAGAAGCAAGAAGTATTTCAGTCTGTTATGTGCTCGCGGTAATATCATGGGGGAAAAAATCAACAGCCCATGAAAAACGCAGAGGCTTTACAAGTCGTTTGGATTTTTTGAAATGCAACTACACATAGTTAGTTTTTAAAAATAAAACGTTCCTGAAAAGATGGAAATATGACGGCGAAATAGTTGGGTAGCATATTTATGCTTGTATCGTGACGGTAGACATTAATCATGCTATTTAACTAGAAACAAAATTGCGTTTTATGTATATTTCTAGTTTTTTGAGAGTGTTTACAGGTATCATGCGTATTATTCTCAAGCGCAAAAAAAAAAAAATAAATAAATAAAAGAAATGGAATTGTACCATACATTCCTAATGCTATTCTATCGTGGGCTGGTAAAGGGCAGTAACTGCGCATTTTGTTTTTATTTTTTATTCATTTATTTATTGATTTTATTTATTTTTTCATCTATTGTTCTTTTACCTTTCAAGTACAAGCTTGCTCATTTGGTTTTCGTTGGAAAAAAGGACGGAAAAACGTCAAATTCCAACAATTCTCCGTTATGGAATTCAAAATACGTTTCTTCAAGTATCTCAAAAACTCATACCTGCAGTACTGCCGTTTAAACTACCAAAGACAGTATTGGCGTCAATGTTGACCCTAATGTATATTTGTCGCTTACCTATATTTATTATTTTTCTTCAAACATTAGCTATTGATTTCACTACACAAAAGACTCAATAAATATTTGTTAAATTATTTTTTATGAAAAATAAATGTTTTTTTTTTTTTTTTGAAAAGCGGTGTTTTATGCTGATCGTAGCAGGAATAAAAAAATTTTTTGGTATTTAAACATCTGGTGAGTCGTTTTCTAGGGAGGGATTTAAGGTACTTTAGTGGTAATGATTAAGTTTAGGTGGTTAATATTTATTAGATAAATGCGCAAAATTATAATAATGTTGGTAGTATTTTAAAAGAAAAACTTTTTAGGTACATTTTAAACTTGTAGCTTTACTTCTAAAATTACTAGATCTGTTCCCATGTTATTGTTTAGTAAACTAAGGTAAAAACACCAGTAGTGGTCAGTGCTTCAGTAGTGGCCACTTCATAATTTAAAACACACTAGTTAGTGAAGTATATTTTGATACTTTGGGTCTACCAATATTAATTACCTTTCTTAAAACTCAATGAGCGTATTATAGCCCAACTCTTTCTTCATCGTCCAGTTTTTTAAAATTCCAGAATTTCAATTTTGTCAAGATTTTTTTATCCATTTTTTCCCACATTTTAAATTTGATCCAGTTGTGGCCACTCCAAAATCTAAAAATTCCTATAGTGGCCATCTGACATTCTCCCATCCGAAGAAGTTACGTTGCTTAATTCAAATTTAAATAACTAATGAATAAAATTGATTCAGTATGATAGTTGCATTTATTACCAATATATTAATCACATTATTGTTTATTTCTTTTTTAAAAGTATATAAGTAACCTTAAAATGGCCACTATTGATGTGTTTACCTGAACGGTTTTTTTTTTTTTTAAGTTTTTGCTTTTACTTTGTAGTGCTAAAACTTGCTTAGCACAAATGAATTTCCAGTCAAAATCATTTGCTGTTAGTGGTCTTAATCACAAAATTCAATTTTACTATTTTAAATCAATAACAAAAATTTAGAGCATAATATAAAGTACGTATTCAAACCTATAATTTGATTAATACCATATTCGTCGAACTATTGCGAAAACATTTGATACTTTATTGATTTACGCATTAACTTATAACTTCTAATAACCAAATGCGACCGCTATACCACTTGGAAGAGTTCCCACTTGTCCCGATTCCATTCGCTATATATTGGAGTTCGAGAGCAGATAGAGAAATTGAAGTCATGAACACATCTAAACTATGATGGAAAGTCTGAAATGTAAACTAATGCCTTACTTTATAAGTTTTAATCATTTTCACAACGTATCAAGATTTTGCATATCATAAAGCAAAAAAATAAATATAACACAATTGCATTCAAAAACCCACACATCACGGGGGAAGTGGGCACGATCCACAATAGGAAGCAGTGAAGGTGCCCATTTCCTCTCCTAGGGTTCCATCTTTCGCCCCCGGTGCAAGTTGGGTTGAGGGCGCCAGTTTTTAACTTTAGCGAAGGGTACAATTTCGGCTCCCTATTGGGTGCCGCTGGCGCAGCAAACGTTTCACACCTGAAAGTTGCCAGATGTAACGTTTAGTTTCTACAGTATAGTGTTAAAACTTGCTTAAAACAACTGGATTCCCGATCAATATCGTTTTCTAGTATTTATCGTTTGTAGCATTCTTAATCAAATAATGCAATTTTACTATTTCTAAACAATATTGAAAAAATATTTGAGCTGAATATTATGTATGTGTTCAAACCTATAATATATTTATATCCATATTCGTCTAACTGTTGTCAAAAAGTTTGATACTTTATTGATTTACGCATTAACTCCACACTTTCAACTTCTAAGAACCGAAGGCGACCGTTATCCACTTAGTAGAACTCCTACTAGTCCCAATTCCATTCGCTATCAGAACAAGCCATTAGCCAATCAGAGACGATTTCAGTTCTCCTTATTCGCTAATGGCTTACGTGGATATGATTTATAGCCATCATTCTTACGCGGGGATGTGGAAATAGCTTTCAGTTGTCTACTTTATGATTCAAAATTTAGTCAGATGATCATGATTCTTCAAAATGATTTAAAAGAGGAGGGAAAATGGATTCTGTTCGTTTGACAACTTATTTATCAAAGAAATGTTCTTGATTATTTTGAAAAGAACTTCACATATTGAACAATACAATCCTTAGCTTTTTTTTTTTTGATAAAAAAAACATCAAGCAGATGTATATTTTAAACATTTAATAAATATTCGTGGGAGAATAAGTGATTTGTTATGTAATAGAATGCATTAAAAAAATCAACATTTCTAGAAAATATCCAGGAAATAGATTCCACAAAAGTTTTCTAACAACCGATACTACTTCGTCTGCAATAAGTTAATGTATTACTGAAGAAAAAATTGCATTGGTTACTGGAAAAAAAAAATGGAATTGTCCTAATTTTGAAGATATTTGAAAGTAGTACTGTGGTTTTTCTTTTTCACTGATTTTACGATTGCTGTGTAATCTTTAAATTTGGTAGCGATATCTACGGAAATTTAAAACTTTTGGCCAGATTCAACTCGTTTGTGTTTGATTCGATCGAATTCTGTCTACCAGTATGGCGCATGGAGATGATTCGATCAAATTCTATACGTAGAGCGAAGGACATTTCTGGATTCGCTATCGGTAGCTACGATTGATCGTATTCGATTCGATCGAGTTCTGTAATGGTTGAAAGCCAGAGCATTAAAAAGGGATTACCTTATACAAGCCCAATTAAAACGAACTGACGTATTTTATGAATACTTAATTCGTCAGCAAGCATGTTTCCAATGTTTTGGCCTTATAACAAAACACAAAAGCAATGCATAATTGGCAAGAGGAGAGGAGGCTATTGGAAAAAAAAATCACAGCTACCGTAATATTTTCAATTACAGTATGCAGGAGAGTGAAACAAAATGGTGCAGAATTAATAAAATCAGCAAGCAGTTTTTGAAAAGCATTCAAAATCGAGAGCAGAGTCCATTCTAAAGTGCGGTGTGATTAAGGATCACATCTTGGTATCTAGCAATTTATGCTCAATAGTTGGTTCATTGGAATCTCACATGTTCTAGATCTTTTGGTAGGGGGTGGCATAGTGCTGTTGCTGGCACCTACTAGGAATATTAGTTGATCTACCATTTCTACTTGTTGTCACCAAATTTTTAATTTTGGCATTTACATCCCTTTGTTTCTCACTGCCTCAAATGACGCCTAAAGTACGTTTCCTGGAACAAAATAATAGCGATTAAGATTACAACTCGTGAAAATTACCAAGAAATAAGAAATGGATTGTCGACGATAAAATAATCTGGTGTCAAGTTTAAATATTCTGTTTTTTTTTTTTTTAATCTTCACTCTATTTTGTTTAGTTTTTTTCCAAAATGTATTTTTGTTTTCTTGCGTGTCAACAGTTCATAAGTATTTGTTTTTTATGAACCACCGAATGAGAAGCTCAAATGTCTTCCCCTGGGTCCTTCCCTTAATCTATCATCTGGAATATACTACTGGAAAATTTTAATGGTAAAAAAAAGTATTCTATTGGTTTTTCTCCAAATATGTATAAATGCACTGTGATAACATCTTAAATATTTTTTTCTGCAAAAAAAAAATCATTTACTTCAATTCTCCCTGTACGAAAACTTTATATAATATGTTGAGACATTTCACTAACTTTAATAGAAATCTAAATTCCTATCATAACCTAACAACCATGGTTACTTAAATAAAAACCTCTTTCTGGAAAAAAAAAACTTTTTTTCCCTACCAACACGTAATATATTTACACACAGAAAAGAAATCTCAGAAATTCTCAGCCTTGAACGGCGTCAAACGCCCGGAGCGCGTTTTCCGGAATGTGTAATAGGAGGGGATAATACAATGATGAATGTCCAGGCGTGCTGCCCGGATCAGGAAAGGAGAAATCCGGCCGTGCACGGAATTTCTGATTTCCCTGAAGAGACGATAAAATGGGACACTAATCCGGCGCAACTTTCCTAATAGTCGGAGTAATCTCTGCCATGGGTGGCAAAATTTAAGACGGAAATTCCCGGATTTGAGGGTTAAGTAGGAAGCTATAATTAATACAATTAAATGCTTAAGACCATTTATCATTGGCTAAACGTAAGAGAATTTTACGCAATGTTTGTGCAAGTGTTTCGAAATTATATTCTAAAAATGTTGCGTAAGTTTTTTTTTTTTTTATATTCATGATATCTGTCAGTAACAAACTTGTTTTAAGTGAAACAGGTATTATTAGCAGCTTTAAGGAATAAAACGTGTCATACGAGTGGTACTTGGCTGCTGCTGTTCCTTCCATTGGAGTTTAACACATAAAAGTCAAATACCAATCTTGATTTATCCACTGTGTCAATTCATTTGCACGTTTTTTGCATTTTATCTCACTTTATGCCAGGAGTTTTAAGTTTTTGCATTTGAAATTGCAAGATTTTGATTTTGCAAGTTGTAATGAATTCAAATAGAAGGAACAATTTTGTAATCACGATAAAAAGTATTAACTTTCAAAAAAAGAAAAAAAAAATGTAAGTGTTGCGGGCTGCATTATAAATAGTTTTCTTACAATTTTACAATGTAACTAGCTCTTGCCCGCGGCTTCGCTCACGTTGATGTTTTTTTTTTCAATTGATTCAAGTTAATGGTCATTACAGGCAGAGGTCAAATAGTTACCAAAACATTGTTTGTCTCTAGTTTCGCCAACATTTCAAATTGCCTGCCCCCTTAAATGTATCAAAAGGTATGATTAAAACTGAAAATTAGGGGGAAAGGGGGTAAATGAAATGTTGGCAAAACTGAGAAGAAACTCAAAAATCACAAAAAATAAATCACGAAAACGTTCAGGAGTTGTAAGGAAGTCAGTTTGGGTAATTCCCAAAAAATCCAATTCGAGTGAGGTCAACTATTCTTAAATAATGTGAAACAGTTTCCTTATAATCCCGAACTCCATCAAATACATAATCGACAGCGCTACACCGGCAATCTAAATTATTGTATAATGGGTAACTCCTTACCGTCAAAATCGTCCCAAAATAGGGTCAACAATGATGCTACCCGAAATGTTTCCAATAAACAGTAAAAATTTGGCAATTGTTTGAAATTGTGTGCAAAGACAAAGCAATGGAAGTTTTTGCGCTGTTTATGAATTTGCGAATTAGTTGGCGAATTATTTTACTTGTTAACAAATTAAAAAAAAGAAATATCAAAGAAATGGCGATATTTGGTTACATGATGAAAACCGAGAAACAGTATTGCGTAGTCTTAAGCTTCAAAAACAGCGACAGTTGAAAAAAATGCCAAATGTCTTAGCTATTGAAATGATTCCACAAAAAAAGTTTGGCTAGATTCCAGCTGATCGATTAAATACCCAGTCAATACAAATAAATAAATAAAAAAAAACATTAATTGCCTCAAAGTTGCATTAAAATGGTAAGAAATCAGCCAAATCCATGTATTATTTGCCAATCTTGTGCAAAAATCTTCAAGATTTGACTTGAGAAAAGCCTTGAACAGTCACGAAAAGCAAAGATAGTCAACAATACAACAATAGTCGTTATCGACAGGGAGTTGAGATGATACACTAAATATTGTATTGAGTTAAGGAAAGCCTTCGACCATGGAACTAAAAAGCTCATAACTCGTTTTTTATTCTACTTAGAAATTTCGAACAGGTACCATCTTCAGCAGAAAAATCAGAGCTTTCGATGGACATATAATGTTAATATGTGCAAGTATTTTTTCACCCCCATATTAGAGAATTTATACGAAAATTGTGTTTTATTGCCCCCCCCCCAAGGGTGTTTTGCCCCCCATAATGGGACGAAAACTACCCTATGTGTTATTCTGATGCATAAGCTATATTATTGTAAAATTTCATTAAAATCCATTCAGTAGTTTTTGCGTGAAAGAGTAACAAACATCCATACATCCATACAGACAAACTTTCGCATATATAATAGTAGTAAGAACAGACAAACTTTCGCATATATAATAGTAGTAAGATTGTTGACAGATTCATTCTTATTTTCTGAAAACAAATCTTGCCTTAGTTTTTTTTTTCTTTTTTGGCGCATAACTTGTACCCGTTTAAATAAAAAAGCTGAAACTCAACTTTAGAATAATTAAAAAAAAAAAAAACTTCAAATGACGCACTTTCTAATGACGTTGATAAATTTATAACAATAGTTAATCTAATAAATAGTGTCTAATATAAAGTGTTGTGTATATCTTTAATTCAACACACAATTATTTTAAACTCGAAAAAATATGCATTTTTAGAGTTTATACCTTTAAGTAATATTTTTCATGTTGTTGGATTATTTAGTTTCACAAGTCAGGTATGTACAACTGCCTTACCTAAATAATTCACAAGTCGGTGTAATTGCTTGTCTCTATAATACTGCGTAAGGCACCACTGTTTGCTTCATAATTTATGAATCAGTAAAACATTTTTACCTAGTTAGATAATCTAAAAGATATCAGTAAATTTTAATCTAAAAAGTCACTCATAAGTACAATTCCTTCATTTTAAAACATACCAGACAATGTTAATCAATATCTTACCATGAATAATTCAGACACTATTACCAAGGGTGTAGGAGTGCCGAAACGCATCGGAGTTTTGTATGCCTGTATTTTCTAGTGGGCGGAATGTCATTCCCTCTTGTTACTTAAAATAAAAAGCTTTTATTTTTTCAAAAATCCTAACTTTGCTCAAAAAAAAAAAATAATAATAATATTAATAATAATCTGTCAGTTTTAGTCAGTTAGCTTCTCTGTCAGTTTTAGTGCTTGTGATTTTGAAATTTAGAAATCGGCTAAACTGCGCTGCCTAAGTCATTTATCTGTTTGTCCAAATGCCTTTCACTTTAAAATTGAGACATTAGTTCAAGTATGTCACTTGAGTTCATTTATCAGTCAGTTCAAGTGTTTTTTACTTTAAAATTAAGGATTTGGTTAAAATGCATGACGTGAGTTATTTATGAGCCAGTTCAAGTGCTTCTCTCTTTAAAATAAGAAATTAGTTCAAATGTACCACGTGAATTATTAATCAGTCAGTTAAAGTTCTTTTTACTTTAAAATTAAGACTTCAGTTCAGTTATGCATCTAAAGCAGTTAATCAATCAGTTCTGTTTCTTCATCTGAAATGTTTTGTTTTTTTAACAATGACGAGTTGCTTACTATCCTCACCTAATCAAAGTTAATGTTGCTTTGATTTTTCTGATTACCATGACGACGGTAGTTTTCGATGTTTAATTAGAGAATGAAATTTCGGTAGGTAAAATTTGTCTGCAGTTTTATTTATTCATATTTTCTGAAAGGTAGAGCTCAAACAGTCACTTTATAAAAGGCTTTTTTGTTTATGTAAAATTACGTTTTTCGGGAACAAAAAATACCTATATAAAAAAAATTCAAAACTAAATTTTCAGATTACTAATTCCTATCATTTAAGATTGATAAGAAATAAAAATACAGAACGTTATACGCTGTAAACAATCTGTATGATAAGTGTTCTGGTGGATATCGGCCATGAAATTTTATCTTTATCACTGCATCCTAATCACAGTTTCTTTTTTGTGGATATGCTTCCTGCTACCTATTCTAAAAAGTCGCCACTCATAATACGATGGTTGCAAATTTCTTACCGTTTTCATTCTTTTCCATTTCATTTGTAGAAACAAGAAACCCAACCAGAAGAGTCCTGACGCAATTCATGATTGCGAAAAACATAATTTGAATTGAAGACATTAAAACTCAAATGATAGTATTTAAATTTATTTCTGTTTTTTTTTTTTTTTTTTTTTGATAAATTTTATTTTTAAAGAAAAGCTCATAAAATATCTAGGTTTGAATGTCATCAAGAGCTTCCAGCTTGCTTTTGGGAATGTCTAAATAGTACCGGATAATGTCGTGACGAATGTCTAATGTGCTTCACGGATCAAGAAAGGAGAAATCCGGTCGTGTGTGGAATTTCTGATACCGTGAAAGAGGCGATAAAATGAGACAATAATCCGGCACACGGTCCTAATAGACATAGTAATCCTGACAATGGATGACAAAGTTGAAGGAGCAGAATTTTCCGGGTTGGAGAGAAATTACTACGATCTAAATGCTCTAATTGATCTAATTAAATGTTTGTAACCGATAAGAGTTATGTCTTGTAGCTCTATGGGATGTTTTTCGAAAGACTTTTTAAGTGTTGGAATAACTTATTTTCACTTGAAAATCTTAAATACTGGGTGTCCTGAAAAAGACTGACTTTTTTTAAGAATTTATCACAGGAAAACGGTAAATGATAAAAAAAAATAATTCGTGCAGGAAATTCATATGGTGGGCCGTAAATCCCCCCCCCCCCCGAGTTCCAAATTTTAGTTGAAAATTTTTGCAGCAGATGGCGCTGCAGTAAGTAAGCCCATAAATTAAAAATATATATATAGAAAATAGAAAATGACATCATAATTTTTCGAAAATAATGAACAAAAGAACAAAACAATATTTTGAAACAATCCTCGCTGTAATCCCATGTCGCAATCGGAGGAAAAATCCGTGAATTTCAATTATTTTTTGACTTACCGGCTTACTATGTGCAGCGCGATCTATCAAAAGATTTTTGAACTAAAATTTGAAACTCTGAGGAGAAAAATTTAGCGTCCACCACATGAATTCTCTTTAAGAATTACTTCTTTATCATTAACCTTTCTCCTGTTATAACTTTTTGAAAACAGTCAGTCTTTTTCATGACACCCTGTAAAGGGACATGTTAGGATTAACGAATGAATGTCTATAAATTGATAGCATTTTTTTAGGACTGTCGTCGAACCGATTGATTCGACTTGAAATTTCACTTTCTAAGGAAAGCGTAATAGACAGCAATCTTATTTGATTGATCCCCTACTAGAACTTTTCCATTTGTGTTAATCACATTGTGTTAACAAAAAACTCACCTTCAGAAACTGACTTTTTTTAGTCTAAGTCTACAGTTTTTTTTTTTTTTTTTTTTTTTTATTGCTATAAATGTGCATTGGATTTTAAAGGTAGAAATGAATAATATTTTGAACGCATTTTTATAATTTAATTTTTTACTAATAATCTTCTCATGGAAAAAGAAATATCCAGGTAAACTACTTTACATTTTACTGTTCGTTTATTGATTAACCAGCTCTTCCCTGCTTCCTTTACACACTGTAACGCCAAACTCTATATGGAAGTCGAAAACTTTGGAGAATACACGAAATCTCAATTTCCATTCTTATTTTAATGCTACTAGAAGCAAAATAGATGGGCGTTTTTCAATTTTGAATACAACTCGTTTAAAGTTTAGATCTTAGAAAGACTTTCATTGACTTTTTCCCCCTAAATCGCACTGTATAGCAGCGCCTACGAAGGCTACTGGTCATTTTTCTTGCCCCAAAATAGAGGAGATGCTACTCTACCAGCATTACTGATTATCTCTAAATTTTTAATTTTGCCATCTAAACAATTATGCTTCTCACTGCCTATGCTCTTGCTTCACAATGCTCTAATATGCTTCCCTCTTCCCTACGTATAATTCTTTCAGGTATTAAAAATGTATAAATCGAGAAATTTATACCTAATTTGATTACAAATGAATAACTAAATAAATAATATGAATATGAAATTTTGAATCTAAGAAGCAATTTAGGCCCTAAAGAACTGAAGATGATAATGGTTCTAAGGGAGCTTCTTTTAACTTCCTCAGAAAACTTCAGTAAATTACTGATCATTAAATTTAGAAAGCTGCACACATTAAAAAAAATAAAAAATGAAAAAAAGAATGAAAAAAAATAAAAATATGGTGAAAAGCAGAGTCTACTCTGACGGCATATTGACATCGTATTGTTGGTTGATTTGCAATACAAAGCTTGTGAAATATTCCTATTAGGTGTCATCAGAGGTGTCACGAAAAGTTTCCGACAAAAGTTAGGGGGGAGGTAGATTACACAGCATTGAAAAACTCGTAGAAATCAAGAACCAGGAACTTTAAGTGATATTGGAAGTAGACGTAGCAGGTGTATGTATAAATACACAGTGACTAATGAAAAACTTTTTTTGTCATAATTGGTACAAATATGCTAAATGAAAACGGTTCACAATGTTATATCTGATACTCAAGTTTTACCAATAGCCACTATAATCAGAGAAACTTAATGTGTGGCCACGTCCGGTACGGTAAGCTCTCCCTCTGCGTTATATTTGCTGGTGGAGCATATATTGTAGTAGTAGAAAGTGTTTTCATCTAGTATGGAATTGATACTAAATTACGGTAAAACTACCATATAATATTCCCGCTTGAACTTGTATGATTTTATTTCTGAATGTTGTAAAAAAAAAAATGAGCTCTAATATTACTACAACGCCGACAATTCTCGCAGCACAATTAGTTGAAAAAACGAACCGAGTCTCCGCATACATATTTTAATAAACGCTATTCAACGTCGTACTTAAGCTGTCAAAGCCAAAACTACTTTAATGAAGTATGTAAAAAAAAGTTATGCGTTAAAACAACTTTTAGGATTTTTTTCACTGCATTGGTCATTTTATTAAAATTATTTGAAAAGAGTCCTCTTTGTCTCGAAAAAAACTCAGGCTATTCCGACTGCTGAAAGAATTCCCAAAATACGCCTTTTTTGCTGTTTCTGACATTGTACCAGCTAACCTTCGGAATAAAAATACTCAATGACTTAATAAAGTACATTTCCTCTTTTAACTTACTTGTGTTACAATAAAGTGAGAAAATAGACGAAATAAACGATAGATTAGAGTTCATCGCCAAGTAATTTAATCAGTTAGTTTTATATCAGTGGCTATATACTAAATGTCCCGGAAATACTTTTTCGTGGTTTTTACTGAACACAATTTCAAAACGTATTGTGCTGAAAAAATACCATTTTACAAATGAAAAATCATTGGAAGTTTTTCCATCAAAGAGCAAACTTCAAATTTTATCTTTTCCTATTGAATCACATTACTTTCAGCTTATTCTATCTTCAAAATTCGACCACGATTTTACAGTCCGCTCACGTCCTAGAGCAGTAAAGTAAGTGCGAAAAATTTTTAATCTTTAATGTCGTCTGAATTTAACATTACCTAATCAATCACTTTGATTGGCGGGTTCGGTGATGCGAAGGGAGTAGTGAAGCCGTTGAAAAGTGACAGGTTTGGTTTCCCTTTCCTCAAAGTGTTGCTTAATCTTATTTCTGTGTAATGAGTAAAATTTTAATGAGTTTCTAAATAAAGTAGCTATTGGGGAGGATTTGTGGCATAGGAGTTGCTTTGTTGCAAGAATAAACATAAATAACAATCCTTATATATATAATAGCGAATGATCGAGTAACGCTCCTGACGTCATCAATAATGAAACTCGCGCCATGGCATGATAATTTGATAATATTTTTGGTAATGTTTGTCCTGCAGGGAAATGCTTTATTTTGACAAGACTGAACTGGATCTGATCACTTAACTGTTTTACTGGTATGACTGTTATTTTAAGAGCGTTAAGAAACGAAAAGTGGTCAACCATTAACGCTATCTACTAGAGTTTAGGGTTCATCCACTGGAGTTAGGTTTAAAATTTCAACAATCAAAATATCACCAAACAGGCAATTGCTTCGTTCAAATGTAGAACAGTAGACGCAATTTTCACTCGTCATGCCTTGACGCGCGGCTTTCCAGTTTGCTAACCAAAAATGTGAGGTTTTCAAAATAGCTCTGAACGAATGCAACCAATTGTGTTTGGTAGACGCTGCTCTTAAAAAGGTCTGTATCATACTAGAAATGTGCTTGATTTTTTTAGGAATCCCAGTACAGTTGCTCCTGTTTACTACAAATTCGAAAGGACTAAAAAAAGTTTCGTTAGAACCATTTTTTATAGAAATTTAGCTATACATAGTGAAACGAAAAACGTAAATGGAGTCGAAACTATTTTGTTATAGCCATAAATTCGCTGTATAGGGCTTTGCTATTGGCGGGAGCGGCTGTATTTCCTTCTATGTTATACATGTGTAGATTATCAATCACATACACATGAACAGAACTAATTTAGAAACAAATTAAATACTATTCTGGAAAAAACAATAATATACCAATTTTTCGTTGATGTTTTCGTGAAGTAAACTAATTTAAAAAAAAACTTGCTATTTTGACAAAACAAAAAGCACATATTCCTGCACTTAATCGGTGAAGTCTATAAGAGTGGTTTCATGTTTTTAAAAATATTTCTCTCTTGACTAAGATTGAAATACGTTCTACATACTACAAAAATACATCTAGGGTTATTAAAAATCAATGAAACTAGAATTACTACAAGAGTAAAAACATTTCATCAGATATATTTCAGGTACCATTTCTAAGGAAAATCTTTTTCCTTTGCATCAAGAGAAAACATTTCTCAAAAGAACTAAGTTCAAAATGTCTTTTATTTAAAAAAAAAGTCATATAAATACAGTTCTGGCTAGCCCCATATAGATTTATGTACTGAACTAATGGTATAACTAGAACATATACTTACTAATAATAAAGCTGAAAGTCTCTCTGTCTGGATCTCTCTCTGCCTGTCAGGATTTCTGTGACGCTCGTAGCGCCTAGACCGTTCTGCCGATTTTCATGAAATTTGGCACATAGTTAGTTTGCAGCATGGGGGTTTGCATCTCAAAGCGATTTTTCGAAAATTCGATTTGGTCTTTTTTCTGTTTTAATTTTAAGAACATTTTCCGGAGCAAGATTATCATAAGACGGACGAGTAAATTACCAAGTTATCATAACGGGGAACCGTAACATGGGCAAGCCAATTGGCGATAAATTAACCCTACATTATTTGTAAATATACAGGCGAACGAAAAGACCTTTTAATTTTCTACTACGGGCAAAGCCATGCGGGTACCACTAGTAAGTAATAAAGTTAGTTTAAGTGCAGCAAATTACATTATGCTGTGTTTATATTTAATACCAAATCCTTAGAAAGTTTTTTTTTTTTCAAAATTTTGCTTAAATTTGTTTTACAAATTTTGCCCCTTGCTGTTCTCGTCATGAAAATGAAGAGCAAGTTTGCTACCGGTAGTGTGTTTAATAGGGCACTCTTATTTCTTCAAAAAATTTTTTTTGTATTTTTGAGAACTGCTTATCATTTGAAGGGCTCTGGGCAAGAATGTGATATGTCAAATGCTGTGAATTTTTCAGTAGGCTAATTTCCAACTTCGGAAATTCGATGTGGTTCTTTTTCTATTCCAATTTTAAGAACAAAACTGTCATATGATGGACAAGTAAATTACGAAATTATCATAACGTGGAACCGTAACATGGGCACAAGCCAATTGACGAGATACGAAATTATCATAACGTGGAACCGTAACATGGGGACAAGCCAGTTGGAGAGAAAATTCACCATACATTATTTGTAAATATTCAGGCAAACCAAAAGACCTTTTAGTTTTTCTATTACAGGCAAATCCGTGCGGGTACCACTAGTTAAAGAATAAATTAAAATCAGATCTCATATGCTTATTAAAGTACTCATAAAATACAACTATTTTGATCATTGTAGGATAAATCCTAATACTACTCAATTCTTTATTTAACTAACAGTTTAACGTCTGGATGCTATAAAAAGTCGAAAAAACCCCTTTAAACATGGGTATGCCATGCTTCAGATTATTGGTGTATTTTTTTTTTTTGAACAATTTGAATTTATTTTATTTTTAAAAATATGAAATGAGAAAAAAAATGTATAAAAAACCTAGGAATATTACAATCTTCCTACATCAAAATATACTACACCGCGTTATAAATGACAGAAATTTTGTGATGTTTCAAAGTGAAAACATGGATTTTTTTTTACATATTTCGATTTTTTGTTTGGTTTGTAGTTGCATTACTCTTATTAAGATAAAGTAATTTTTATCCCATTTTTAATATTTCTCAAAACCAGTCTAAATGACAGGATAAATTTGAGCCTGAATAATAATCCATATTTCGGTAGACATCTTTTTTCTTAATTTTGGACAGGTATGCAACGCTTTAGAAATACTATTTTTGTTTTATACCGGCAAATACTATAAAAAATATATATGAAAAAGATAACTTAAAATACAGCACCATTGGATTAAGGTTACCCTCTATAATCTTTTAGAACTTTTTGTATCATGTCCAAATAATTGAAAAAAACTTTTAAATGTAGGTTCCCTAATTTCTACGGGGGGCTCATTGTGTTCGACCTGTTAAAGCAAATTTGTCCACTAAAATGATCGGTCGATTGGGTTTCAGCGTAAAAGTTTTTTTTTTTTTTTTTTTTTTTTAATTTCGGTGGATAAAGAAGTTATTGGGGTTAATACAATCAATTTGAAGGTAAAGTATTTTCAATAAAGTCTTTATTTAAATATAACCATATAAAGCTAAATTTCAATTTATATACATAAAATATATCAGCACTATTTGATTGTGTCAAACTATAAAAACATTTTTAAAAACAACTGTCCAGCATTTTAACTTATTTAAAAACCAAAATTACCATGTAACATTTGTAAAAGTACTACACACCTGTTTATAATCGATTTTGTAATTATTTGGTTACTTAGAATGAATTTCGGAGAAACGTTCAATGTGATAATGCCAAAAGCGCAGAGAAAGAATTTTCTTAACTAGTGACTGAGAATGGAGCTGAAGCAATAATAATGGTACTTTAGTTTTGAAAAATGGCCGTCGTTTCGAGAGCGATAAAGATTTTTTTACCTCACCCTTTTCGTTTTAAACTTAAGAGCGACACTTTCAACTTGGCTAAAATACCCCTGTAACGAATAGGATAATAAAAATACATTTGCTTGTGATATGTTATTTCGCTGTTAAAAAAGGATCGTATAATTAAAATATGACTAAGATAAGTTCTGAATTATTTAAATCTACAACTTCAGCAGCAAGATTTTGCTTGCGGTTATGGTTTTTGCTTCTGAAATAAAAATATTAGTTTGAGAAACTGATCATTTGGATATTGTAATCTGATGTTGAATTACGCATGAAGCTGATTTAGACATAAGGACATAAACAAACGACTTTAATACAAAATATGAAATTACACATCAAAACTGCCAAAACCGCAAGTAAGCGCCTCAGGTTCTAGCGATATAATACTGCATTAAATTTAGTTTGGTTGATTTATTGATAGATTGCTTTGATACGGTTTTTTGGCGAAAGATCCTATACTGTGCCAAAAAATTATTGAACAGTGGAAAGAAAAACCAAAAAAGTTATTATTAAGGAGCAAAGGACAGATAACTTCTAGAATTTTGAAAAATTAGTCATTAACAGTTGGGATCGACGAACATTTCTTAAATGTCTGGAGGCATTTAAGTCTTCTAACGATTACTTCCAACAACACTTTAACCCAATATTGATAAGAAATCACAACGTAACTTCGTATCAGATATTTTCACTGTAGTTTACGTTGCAAACGTACATTATTAGTTACGTGCTATGTTTGGAACGAACATTTTTTTTACAAAAGATTGAGAGAAAGGGAAACTGTTCTACCGTGGGCCGGTAAAGGCAATTTTTTTTTTTTTTTTTGCATTTTTTTCATTTTTTTTTTTTTTACCCTAGCTTACTCAAAAAAGCTTGTCTTTTTGGTTTACACGGTAAAAAAAGGGGAAAAAAGTATAACTCCAACATTTCCTAATCGTAAGTGTTGAATTCAAAGCGCGTTTCTTCAGATATCTCTAACACTTATTTTTGTAGATACTTCCGTTTGCCTGTCCACGACAGCATTGCACTGAATTATGAAATTTTACTTAGTCATTAGCAGAGGCAGTCATCTATGTGACATGTTACGTGTTTTATTCAGATAATATCAACTGCAGTGAGATATGATGTTTTACTTTCGTCAAGTGTTAGTTATTCACATGTATTACGTTTCTGAAACATAATTGAGGCAACTATGCAATCAGTCCCATTAAAACCATTAGTTGGGTTCATAAAATAATTGCATGTTATCTTCCTCATCAAATGTTGACGCATTTGCAAAAAAAAACTTTATTCGTTGACCAATTTAAGTCATGATCATTATAAAAACAATAAAAGCTCTAAATAACGAACCTGAAGACTACGGTTTAATTCTACTTTTAAGCAACGAAATATCCGCAAAGATCTTTTTGTATTTACTTTTATAAAGAAGAAACAACACATTTCATTATTTCTATTCTTTTGAATAGGAGCAATTTTACTTGTGCGCAATTCGTAACATATGAAAGGAAATCATTTCAAGATATAGAAAAAAAAAACTCTATGCATATAAAGCAAAAAAAAAAAAAAAACAGACATTCTCACGTAATTGTATGCAGCCCGAAATTTTGCATTGCCAAAGGAATCACGCAAACTGGATATTTTTCACCAACTCACTGCCGAAGAACGTTTAAGAAAATGAATATGAGAGTCATGCAACTCGACGATTATGCAAGTTTTGAAACATAATAGCCGCCGCTTTCAGGTGATCTTTTCCTTATTAGTGCAGATATTTTTCCTTTTCAATATCACGCAAATTAGTAATTAGATAATGATACTCGCTTTAGCGTCCTTAGCTCTAATGAAAGCTGAGTTAATATTTCACTTTCTAAAAGGTAATTACGTAAGATTTCTGAAGCTGTAACTAATAACAAGCAGTAGCAGTTCTAAATCTCGTAATCTGTGTCTATTTGAACATATTATGTGTATGTGTTTTTTTTTCTTTCGATAGCATTAATAACACACTAATGACCAAATAATTGACTTAGGGATTAAAATTCAAACTTGGAAATATTTAAGTCGTTATCTTAATTAAAGTCATAGTGTCGACTGATTTGATTGATTAAAGTAAAATTTTTAGTAATTTTATAATTAAAAAAAATATTTCTGATAATCTGTATTTTTTTATGTACCCACTTTTTGCATAAAATTGCATGAAAATTTTGTAAATTAAAAAAATTCTATTTAATAACGTTATAAAGACTTACTGTTAACTTATTTCTATTTTGCAACCTAGCGTGTTAATGTTTAGGTTAAAAACATTATTGGTTGTTTGATTTTAGAGTTTAAAATTATATATTTAAGAAAGGAATGTAATAATTTCTTTAGATCTCTTATACAAAATTTGCGATTCTTTAAGTAGTAACAGGAGAAATTTGAACCTGCTCTATTGAATTAGGATTTTTTTCAGAAAGACCAATGCAAGTCATTGTTTTCTCTTTTTCCCCTTTTTTTTACCCCTTTTATGTGTCGTAAAAACTATGGATTATTTTTTATGTTGGTGTAAAACTGGGGAACTGGAAATGAAATTGTAAACAAATAATACTGGGGAGGGGGAGGTTTTTCGATTAATAAGAAATCAAATTATAGCAGCAGTTGGTTCAGCACTAGATCATTCGAAGTTAAGAAACCAAAATTATTTTATTAGTTTATAATTTTCTGCAGGTAACAACGTCGAGTTCGTTTTCCTTAATTATTATAATTGATTTTCTAATTTCTAAAATTAATAATCGAGTTTCGAATTTTTTGCACTCTATAAAAGTCAAAATACTGGTTTTTCACTGAAAAAACAAAGAATTTTGCTGCTTTAAAATTACGTTTTTTTTTCGTCAAATACGACGCTGTTAGTTGCATTAAGTATTAACTAATAAAATATTTTTTTTTTAATTTCAGATTATATATTGGCTAGTTAAGTGATCTAGTGATTAGTTAAGGTACTGTAGTGATATTTCTTTTTGTCTTGATTTGTCAGAGGAGAGTCTCTATAAATGACTCATTTCTTCATAACTGTTAAAAAAAAATTACAGAATATTCTTCAAAATTTACTTTTCATGCAGTATTTGTAGAACTAATTATAAATTTGCTGTGTTGTTAAAACAAATTACTGAAAATATGCTTTTCATTTTTATCAATTTAACTTGACGCTCTCCTTAAATGTATTTCGTTTTATTTAAATAATTATTTTCATACGTACAATGATTAACCATATAACTAAATTCAGCAAGTTCAGTACATTAAATAATGTTTTTCTGTAAAATAAAAAATTGTTATTAAGATGTTCTTGATGAAATTCGCGTAGTTTGATAATGCTTACAAAGTGATTTCTCAAGAAAATCTTACGAGGTAGAAGTAAACGATATGGATACATTAGTTATTAAGATATAAATAATTCAGGCAATCGATACTAGATATAATCACACATTTTTTACTTTATTATATCTAGTTGTGTTACTTTTTAGGACCTATTCCGGCAAATCTTTACCTTTCGGATCTCATAATATTTACTCTTTATATCGGGCAAGTTAAGAAAAGCCTTAGCATAAAGGCATTAACAGTAAAACTGCAAACATTTTGTATTTTAAATCTATATAAAAAAGAAAACTGTTCAATTAAAAATTATGTTATTCACATACAAACTTGTTGAGTGACTCTATGGGTCTGATGAAAAAACTAGAAAGAAAATGGAGGGTTACGGGGAAGAACGATCAAAGTCCATTTTTCTAAAAAAACTCTGGTTTACCTATGGGAACACGTAGATTATTACAGACAGCATTCAGGAGAAATATTATTCAGGCAAGAATCATCATAGTGAATTTTAACAGAGAAGAATAAGGCTAACTTGGAAACGATTTGAGATTTCAAGCTCAAAAGCGTAATGAGGAAAATTTGAGAATGGTGGACTATGATGATTCTTCCCCGCAGCCCTTCAAATATAATACATTATGTAGAGACAATGCAATTGTTCCTCTAGACTTACTGTCCCATTCCTCCCATTCATTCTCTGCTTTTTAAAGTTAGCCACAGAAACATGAAGAGCATCATTCCGAAGAATGTGTCGAAAATACTTAGTTCTGTAATTTTTAAAAACGAAACTCAGCAAATCTTTACCTTGGAACTTGTTGTAAATCTCTTTGACAGTGATAATCTTTCAGCTAATCATATCCGGCAAGTTCAGGAAAAATCTCAGTATCAAGATATTAACAATAAATTTGCAAAAACCCTTTTAAATTTCAATGTTCACAAAAAACAAAACTGCTCAATTAAAAATCCTGTCATTCACTCATAATTTTTAAAAATAATAAATTTATTAAAAAGTTGTGTCTAGAACAGAACTTTTACAAGATTAAATTATGAAATTATTTACATGATCCACCACCGTTTAAATGCCCCACTAAATGCACCATTTAAAGAAAACGTCAAATGCGCGCTTTTTTTTTTTTTGAAAGAGAGAGAGATTACAGAATTTTAACATTCTTTTGTATGACAAATTTCAAAACTACTTTCCGTAAACATCCAAGCTGATAATTTCGAAAAACAATATTTACCGTTATCACAACTTTATGAGTGAATCAAGGGATTTTTAACACGCTTTTATTAGCTTCACTTGTATGTTTGTGAGTAACTCTCCTTTGGACTAAGAGCAACTCACTTATTACTGTTAGTACATTCCACAACTTTATGAGCGTTCATAGGCGAGCGGTCTAAGGCTCCTGTCTTCCTGATAGTCAAGTCATTATAGTAAGTTCACCTCGGAATTCGAGATACCCAGCTGTAAGTCTGTAAATACTTGTATATTGACACCCTAAAAGTTGTCTCAAAACCTACATATGGTAGGGTGTACGCAACTATTAAATTTCAAGGTCAAAGGTAACAAAAATTGGTTTTTTTTTTTTTTTTTTTTTTTTTTTTTTTTGCGCTTTTTCTTTTTTTTTTTTTTTTTTTGTAAATATCTCATTTCCTATGATTTTTTTTGCTATTTGTATTTATTATCAATATTGTGGAATACAAAATTCTCTACAAATTTTGTTTAAAAAAATATTTTATACGGTGAACCGTTTTCGAGATAGAGGGCGGAGAGCGCGCGGTCACAGGATCACTTCAGGTCAACCGGTGCCTCCGGTCGAAAACACGCCATATATAGTTGATGAACTATCGATAAATCAATGATTATAAATATTTGACAATTTTTATTAACTATTATATTATATTTCATCATTTTTTTCCTAACATATCCACTTTTTATTCAGTATTAGTTTACTTAACAACACTTACCTACCCATGTAATTGCAGAATTGTTAATGAAAATATAGGAATTTTTTTGAATTTTAACCTAATTAATATTAATAACTTCTTACATGATGAAAAAAAAAACAAATTATGAATTAATCTTTTTATTAAAAAATATCATTCAAAACATTTACTTTTATTAAAAGTAAAAAAATGGAATAAAGAGTACAAAAACTACAATTTATAATTTTAATCATCTTCTTCCTCTTAATCGTCGTTTTCCGGCTGCTGGTAAATTTCAAACTGGTCTTCAATTATCGTCTTCATCGACATTTGTCTCAAGTTCTTCCATGATTTCGGGGTCAAAGGTTCCATTTTCGTTAATGTCGCTCTGATATGGTAGAGCATTGAGAAAAGCTTGCCCATTACATTGGCCACAAGCTAAAGAGCATTGTAAACCCGCTTTCCTGCATCCGCATCGCGAACCACAATCACTCTTGCAGTTGCAGAAAATTGTATTTAGCATATCTTCTGGAGCAGGTGGTAAAATTGTCATGATAGGCTCCAGAAAATTGTTTCGCATTGCCCAACCCCATACCTGGTGTTCCAAATCATGCCCTAACCAAGTTTGAACTTGATAATATACACGTTTGAGAGGTTGATGAGCAGCTGCACTTGTGTTGGTGGAATATTTGAAAGCTGCACAAGTTTATTAAGTTTGTAGACTTGACGTAATGCATATAACGAAGATGATCGAGACTTTTCACAGATTTCGGAGCATTATAGACTGCCAATAACGTTTGAGTTCCACTCTCTAATAATCTCTGGGCCGAACAATTTTCTTCCTCAAATGCTGCAGCTAGTTCATCCAAATTTCTCAGTTTCTCAAAAACTTTTAAAAATATTTTTTTTTTCCTTTTTAAAAAACGCAGAAGTTGTGTCACAAAAACTTAATGCGTGTAGAAATAAAATATGTTTTGGAATGAGGATAATTATCTCCGAGTATATCTCCGTTTTTCATCTATATATGGCGCATTTTCGACCGGAGGCACCGGTTGACCTGAAGTGATCCTGTGACCGCTCGCTTTCCGCCCTCTATCTCAAAAACGGTCCACCGTATAAAAAAAAATTTTAAACAAAATTTGTAGAGAATTTTGTATTCTACAATATTGATAATAAGTACAAATAGTAAAAAAACCCCATAGGAAATGAAATATTTACAAAAAAAGCGCAAAAAAAAAAAAACGATTTTTGTGACCTTTGACCTTGAAATTTTATAGTTGCGTACATTCTACCATATGTAGGTTTTGAGACAACTTTTAGGGTGTCAATCTAGAAGTATTTACAGACTGGCAGCTGGGTATCTCGAATTCCGAGATTCTTACCTAATTTAAGCTTAAATGACTGGACTATGACGTCTACCTCCGGGAATCATTGGGCGTGCGTTCTAATCCCGTCTACACCGAAATTAAATTTATAGTCCTGCAACTCAATTTTCGCCCCTTTTTTTGTGATCTGATTCTTTTAAAATTTGGAATGCAACCTCAGACCCGATGACAAATGCAATATTCCATGCTCAAATTAATTTATTAACGATAAGTTATTTGTTTATTCTAATTAATTAACACGCTTTTATTAGCTTAACTTGTATGTTTGTGGCTATGTTTGTGGGTCCAACTATCCTTTGAACAAATAGTCAGTGGCTTATTAGAATTACTTACAACGTACAAATCAGAGCTGCGGAGTGTAACAATGTTCGCACATGAATTTACCAGAAACCTTTCAAAATGTCTGATGCAAATAATGCAATAGAATACTAAAATACATTCCATTATAAAAAAAAATAATAGTTTTAAAAACTTAGAAAATACGCTTTTGTAGCAAAATGAACTAAAAAGTTAAAAATAAAACAATAGTTTAAAAACGAAAAAAAAAAAAAAAAAACACGCTTTAGTAGCAAAATGAACAAAAAAGTTTTAAAAAAATCTTTGGATGACATGTATATAAAGTAATTGACCAAAAACCTAATTTTACTGTAGTAGAAAAAAAGTGTAGGGGCTTATTATCAGTTGTCTTAAATTTCTTCCACTTATCCGTCAAAAATGAAAAATAGGCAACCCCCCCCCCACGCTTTTTTTTTTATTACAGTAGAATTAAGTGTTTGGTCAATTACTTTATATACTTGTCATCCAAAGACTATTTTTAACTTCTTAGTTCATTTTGTTAATTGAGCAGTTTTGTTTTTCGTACACAAAATGAAAAAGGTTTTTGCAAATTTATTGTTGATGTCTTGATACTTGAACTTGCCCGATAAAAAGTTTATTTAATAAAATGTTGTTTTGAGAACATAATTTTCGATAATGAAATTACGAAATCGTTAGCACGGAATAGAAAATCGCCACTTTAAGAAAAAAAAATCTTCATATACGCGTTTATTTTTGAGAGTTTAAAGAATTTTAACTTTCTTAGGAATCACAAGTTTCGAAACTACTTTCCTTAAACATCCAAGCCGATAATTCCGAGAAACAATCTTCACCGACTCTTTTATTACGGTTTTCTGCTTTTTCTAAGCTTCCGAAATGCTTCGTAAAATGTTATTTATGTTTGCGGTAGACATTATTGTGGCAACATTTCCTTTCGAAATATTTTACTATGAACACGAAAATATCTCTCAAACGCAGACATTCGGGAATATTATTGCTCTGAAGTACTTATTTCCGTAGTCCCAAGCCTATTATTAATATCTTTTCCTCATTCCGCTGTTTTCTTAAGCTCTTAAGACTTTTCTAAATCCTCATGCATCTGTCTAAATCTTCTTTCCCTTGAAAAATATACAAATTCTTCGCAGTACGGGTGATTGTCTTACTTCACTGCATTGTGTTTTGTCTTAGATTTAGGTAAAAGTTTGCTTTGAGGCTTCAATATTTCTGTCGTGAATTTGATCTCGTGTTTTTTCTTTAAAAAAAAATTGTTTGTTTAGAGTAATACTGTCAGTACAGATAAATTTGAGAATTCCTTTTAATAAATTTTTATGATTCGTGTTCAAAGATAATTCCCTTGAATTTACATATCTGCTTAATAGTAATTTATCCATTCTTTCTGCTGCAGATTAACTACAATTTACCTGTGGCACTGCATTATTAAGTGCAGAGTAACCAACATCATTTAATTCAGTTTTTTTAATTTTAAATTTTAAAACGAGATAAATCGACGAAATCTGTTTCTAAAAGAAAAAGTTTTTTCATTTTTTTTTTAAAACTTCAAAGCATAAATATTTTACGTAGCTTATTTATTATATAATTTTATGAATTTCTCCTTTATTATTAAGGTTTCCTTATAGAATCGTCATTGGGGATACATGTTTAGTTGCATTTTGGATTAAACATGTCAAACAGGATCAAATATGTCAAATTTTTATTAACTAGTTTCATTTATTTTTGGGTTTATAGTCTCATATAAAGAGTTATCAGAAAGTAGACGCTTTAAATATATGTTTTAATGTGTACGAAGTTTTTGTTTTACGCTACTATTGTACTCATTAAAAGCACGCATTTAGTGCATAAATACTTCACATTATAATCAAACTATAGGCTATAATCTGTTTTAAATTGCCTACCTGTATAATTGTGCCGTTTTTCAGTGAATCTTTTCGTGCTTGTCTATTAATCTTACATACATTACTGACGTTTCTTACTGCTTGCATTTATATAAGAATCATGATTACTTAGAGAATTTTAGGACTCGACCGATGCATCGGCCTGGCCGATGCATCGGCGCCGATGGTTCAACAATTTAGCCATCGGCATCGGCATCGGCGGCCGATGCTAACTTGGATTAAACATCGGCCCATCGGCCTTAAAAAACATCTAAAAGCCGATGGAATTGGCCGATGTTTTCGAAAAAAAATGACCTTTGCTGTTTTACTTTTTAATACAAAGTAAAGGGAATTATTGTTTCCATACAAATTTTTTTACTTGAATTTCATTATGAATTTCTATTTTAGTCACCTCTGAAAGAATTTTTAATACTGCATTCAGGTACAAACAAGTTAATTATTGCGTTGTTTTTTGCAGCTGGATGCACGTATGTATCTCTCATAAGTCATAACTCAAATATAGTAAGCTGTAGAAGGTTAAAATTTCGTATGTGGGGTCTGAGTACGTTCCAGTTGTGCACTTCCCTTTTTGTTTTCAATCGGGTGTTCTAAAAGGCCTATTTACTCATTTTTTGTGGCTATCAATTACTTATTTCAATGCAAAACTAATATAGCGTCTTAGACTGATCATTTGGTGATATATTGCCGAATTGAAGACCAACTTGGAAACAAACAGGAGAGGGTGGTCCAAAGCGGGTAGTTTTCGAAGAACGCTCGAAAGTTGTAGTTTTTGGATTTTTATTGCAACAATTTCGGTTTTATTTCCTAGCAAGGCTCTTGAACTTCAAAATAAAAAGTGATTTTTGTATTATTTCAAACCCAATATTTTATTTATTATCAATTTTTCCAAACCTTGGAAAAACCCGCTTTGCCCTACCAGGGAGCTCAAAGGCGGGTAAGCTTAACTAATTGTGGTTTGGCACATTTGCCAATCAAATATGAAGTTACTAGCAAAATACCCGGCGTTGCCTGGGTCAGTAATAATTGTGAGAAACAATCGCTACTTTCTCCCCGGTTTTGTTTTAACTGAAAGAACTCAAAACACACCGCTTTGACGTGATTAAAAATTGAGCTTCTTCCTTACCCATAAAAGTAAAATAGCAATAAGTATAAAGAACGAAATAGTACTCAGAAACGAAAGCACGACATTTAAGCATATAAAAATTTGAAGAATTTCCAAAATATGAACTAACAAAAACAAAGATCACTAAAAAACCGTTCGCTTTATTTATTAAAAAAATAGTACACACAAACACACACACACAAAAAAAAAGAAGAAACAACTCTCTACTATGTTTCCCTAAGTGTTGAAAAAGTAGAGTTTCCGAACATTTAAATGACTTTAAATACATGTTTGCTCCTGAGAAGCCTTGATTCAAAATTTTCATTATGATTACTATTAATATTGCTGTTGTAAGGCAACGAATTTTTGTAACAATGGGTTTTATATTTAATAATTTAATGGAGAAATTACATGAAATTTACTGTTTTCCATCATAACCTTTTTAAACTAAGTTTTTTAGAAACAAATTACAGCCTATGTTGCTCCCTGGTAATGTAGCTATCTATGGTGAAAAAAATGGTTAAAATCGGTCCAGTAGTTTTGCAGATTACCCCGGACATACATACATACATTGCATTTGAGGTAATAGGGGGGGGGATACTTGACTCAATTTCAGAAATAAAATGAAGGAGTTTTGGAAGAGTTTTGAAGGAGTAAAATGAGATTTTGAAGGGGCACTAATGGGCTGCCATTAAATGATGTCACCCTTTTTTTCAACATATTTGACCCCCTTCCCCCTTTATTGCAAAGTGTCACAATTTACGTAACTCCTCCTCTTGTCACATGTCAAATTTTTTATAAACATATTGTTACAATAACTGTGTGATGTCATTTTTTGCCACTCTCTCTCCTCCCCTTGTCACACTTTCATGAACCCGTCTCCTCCTCAAGGCATGGCATCACTTGTGGATGACCCTTTTTATTATATCATAACTGCGATTTACTAAACAAGTGTTTTTTCAGCACAATCACTTAATGTAGTACATTTCCTTATGTAGTTTTAGATATTTAAATAATAATTAGACAATCTGCCTTTTGCTGCTGAGAGTGTGGTAGAGGAAAAAACAATAATCATAAAACTTGAAAAAATAGCCAAGCACCATTTAAGCATGTTTTACATCACTTATCAAATGTTTTAGTCTTCTAATAAAATTTTCACCTTCAACTTTTATGACTTAACAACGATCAATTTGTAAATCACATCTTTATGAAGATAAATAAATGCACGAAATTACTACATTAAAATCACCCTTGTGACAAAGTTAGTTGTCGATCAAAATATTATAAGTTACTGTCATAGAGGAAGATTAAGTAGTCTTGAACTAAAAAAGAAGGAATTTTGAAGGAGTTGAAACCAAAATGAAGGAGTTTGAAGGGCCCTACAAAAAAAATTGTCTTAAATGAAGGAGTATTGGAGGAGTTTTGAAGGAGCGTGCGAACCCTGCGTGAGACCCGTGGCGTAGCTAGGGTGGGGAGGAGGGGGTGGTTCGCCCCGGGCGGCACTTTTTTTAGTGGCGTCAAATTTTACCCTCAATATTTTCGAAAAACAAGCGTATTTTCCCAAAAAGGATAGTATATTTTTAATATATGTTTGCAGACAAAAAGAAAATCTCTTAGAAATGTAAGTCTTTCGTATCACTACCAGAATGAAATTACTTAGATACCAAACAAGAGAGTTTTTCTTGATAGCATATCAGTACAATTCCTTGTTTTTCTGTCAGGGGATGGCAGAGGAAATTCATGGATTTTTTTTTTCTACTATAGAGGTTAACTCGAGGAGGAAGAAAACAATGAAGTTTTCCTAAATTTCGTTTTTAGAAAAAGTTAGCACTTGATTATAAGAGAGTTTCTTGAAAACCTCCTAATAAAACAAAAACTTCCCTTTTTTAACATCAGGAAAATGATGGCAAGAGTGAGAAAGAAAGGGGGAAGGATTCTTCAAATCCCTGACAATCTTGGCAATTTTTTTCCGTTTGATTTTTTCTTTTTTGCCATCGGCCTTCGGCATCGGCCATCGGCAATCGGCCATTTGGGAAAAACAATCGGCCATCGGCCATCTTTGAACAATCGGCCAACAATCGGCATCGGCCCATCGGCCAAAAAATTCCATCGGTCGAGCCCTAGAGAATTTAGTAATGGGACTGAAAGTTTAGAATTTGCTTTTTTTTAATTTAAATTCATGTGAAACGTGTTTCTTTTCGAAAAATCATGAAAACATATTTTTTTATCATTCCTGATCACCTTCAAAGAAAAAAAAATGTTTTCCTTCGTTTTATTTTCCCTCAAATCTAGTAATCGTAACTTTTATAAATGATCATCTATTAAATATCATGTCTAGTTTGTTATCGCAGACTTAACTTATATTCTGGGAACCACACTAATAGTAGAATTACGAAAAACGGTAAAGTAAGTAGCTGTCGAAAGAGTAATTGTGACATTTTTCGATCCAAAAATGATTTGTCTACCGAAAGTTTTAAATATATCGTTTGATTTAAGGACTTCGCGTCAAATTGAGGATACCTTGGTGATATCATAGTCTGCGTGGAGCAGAATAGCCATCTGTAAAGCGTGGGGGATGTGGCTTTCCTTTGTCATTAAAACTCACTAAATTTGATGACTTTTTCTAACATTTTAGCAGAATTTAAGACCTTACTAGCTGCGTCCCCCGGCTTTGCACGGTCTACCTCGAAAATAAAAGTTATGTCAAGTGACGCGTGTTCAACACTCAGGCTTGAACCAAAAAAAAAAAAATCAGTAAAATTTTTCGGCAGATTGTTTAAAAAATAACCAAAATGTAAACATTTTAAACTCCCCGATTACAGAAAAAGCCTTAGAAACTAAAGCAAGAATTTTACTTGTTCATATTCGAGGAAAAAAAATGGCAACAGATCTTTCGTCTCAATGATTTTCTTCACGCTATAAATTTTAGTTAAAGCATTGCTGCGGAAAGTTCAGTTGAAGCACTGAATAATAATTTGAATGGAGGAAAGCCTTCGAAAAATAGGGTTTTTATGCCGAAATCTATGTGTCATAACAGTTTTAATTTGATATCTCCGCTATTTATTATTGGATGGTTATGTCAGATAGCCAAACATAAAGGCCTCGAAGATTACGATTCCATCGATACCTGGTTCGATGGTCAGTTCACTGTCGTTCGGGAGAAGTAACTATGACATACATACATAGTTACATACATAGGTGCATACGCTCAGTTTTTTTTTTATTAGATAAGATATTTCAAAAACGGGAGTAAAATAATTTATGGGTCTAGCAACAAGTTTTACAATGCTCCTTCATTTGTTATTGCTACTTATTTTGATTTTTGCACTGTCCCATGGTTTCCTTGTAAGCAGATCCTTTCTATACTTTAGAGAAAAATAATAAGCATATTGAGTTTTTTTTTTAAAACTATACACGCTTTCCTAAGTGAAAAGTTTCAATGGCTTTTTTGAAAAAGACATCATAACACTCCCTTCTAATGAAAAGTGATTGTATTGAATGAATTTTCCTATTTTGTCCGTGTCTCAAAGTGGTTGTTAGAATCCCTTCTTTAGATTTGTGGCGCATGTTAGAGAGCACATAACCCAACTTTGCCTCCTATGTTTGACGTCCTTTTGGCTCCGCGGTAAAAGCACTGGGTTTGAATCACAAAGGTTCGGTGGATTAACCCTTTCATGGACACGCACCGCTTACTCCGAGTGCACATTCGTGCGCCGCAGATTACTGGCAAAACACCAAATGTGCACCTAAATTAAGCGTGAATATATAAAAACAACAATAGTGTAATTGCTGAATTGACTTTAAAGTGTACATCAGTGTGGTCAAAAATGTCTAGAACTGAACATGATTTTTTTTTTTTTTTTTTTTGGAAACAGAGCGTTTAAAAGAAAAAAAAATAGAGATAAATTAGAATGCTATGCGACTGTGTATGAAAATTTAACTTTTGTAAAAGAGGGTGACGCTGACGCAGAGCGACTTTTTTGTACCTTGAAAGAAAAGAGAAACGCCACCACAATGCTTCCTCTGCATGCTTTAATTTTAAATTTCAATGGAAATTTAATATTTTTTAAAAGACTTATTACATTTATTTAAAAGATTATTTTGTTTTTTCAAAGAACTATTAATCGTTAAAAAATTAAGTTGACATTGTTTTAAATATTTCAATGGAATTTTTAATTTAGGTAGCTAACGGAATATTTTACATTTAAATTTAGTTTTACTGATATTTAAAATCTTGTGTATTCATTTGATGGATTATTTTGCATTTTAATGACTTTTAATGACCTAAAATTAATTGTTAGCGTATTATTTTACACTTGAGTTTAACGTTTACTTTTGCTAAAAGACTGTGCGTATTTAAATATCCTTTGGAATGACAAAACAATAAATTGTATCAAATCAAGTCGTTTTCATACGATTTTAACTTAACCATGTCAACTTTTAAATAAATATAATTGTTTCAAATGTATTTTATAAGACTAAGCACTTGACTTCTAATTATGAATGCTTCATTTACACCTGTGGAATCTTTGGAAATAAATAACTCCAGTATAAAGTAACATGAAATTGAGTTGAAAATTGAACATACGTGTGGCGAAGTTTTTAGAAATAAACAACTTACTTTTTAGAAAATTTAAAAATTTAGAAGAAAAAAAATCAATTGATGCACAATTTTCATTGCATGCGATTTTCATATTAATTTACAAGTATTGTTTACATTAAAGTTGATTAAACGTTAGATGTCTTAGTTTTCCAATGCTTTAAACCGAAGATAGTTTTTCAATAGTTAAAAAATAATAACAAGTGGCATTTGTTTCTACTGAGAATACTACTAGCAGCAAATTGTTTTGTGTTTTTGTTTACTTTTGCTTTAAAACGTTAGGTACTACTATCTTAGCTTTCAAATGGCTGCAACAAATAATGCTTGGATATAATAGTAACTATGTTCAATAACAGTGCTTATCGGGAATTCTATTTACATCAAAATATCTCTAAAACCTCAAATATTAGGTAAAAGAAACTTTTTGCTTTCACTTCTCGTGGGTGGTTTTTGAATCCGAACTGATGAAAACCTCGAACAGAAAAAATATTTTCTCAGTATTTGCCTCAAATCCCCTCCTACTTTTGCTACTGAGCTCTTCAACCTTTGCTGTTTTGTAAGGGTTTGTGACTTTTTGCACACATTTATTTCTTGTGAACCTTTGATCGTTATACCTTTCTGGTTTGATGCTTGATGTTCTTGATCCAGAAGCTCTGTGCTCTGTTTATATACCAAAATAGAAAGATATTCTAATAAAATTTACATAAAAGAAATAAATTGCAAGCAAGTGTTCCTGGCTGCCATGCACAACTTTAATCAAAGCAAAATATTATTTCGACAGGCATCCGAGTACAAATTACTTTCCACCAATATCTTACCAATATCTTTTATTTTTTCAATGATAAGGGAATCTCGCGTACCAACGAAACTGGCTAAATTTTGGCAACTTTTGCTAAAACTTCAGCACACTTGAAGACGAGGGAAACTGAATTATACGTTGAAAAGTATATGATAGTATACTTTTTAGATTAATATCAGTATAGATTTTTTTTAGAATTATATTATTATTACAAGGCTTCCTAGTTAGGACCATACCGAGTGCGACATGGATATAATCTTCGTCGCCTCCTTTATTCTTTAGTCACAGGTTCTACGGAACACACCTTTCCGATCAATGATTGGCTGTCATCTCAGCAACAGAACTTTATTAAAAAGTCTGACTCAAATTTTAAACCCAAAAAATTGTCTGAAAGCTAAGCCAACATTAAACTAATCGAAAAACCTAAGTGAGCACCAAGAAATACTTAAACATAATTATATTCCAGAAAATACAGTACAAATCTTCACTGGCTGAAATTTAAAATTATTTTTTTCTTTAAAAACTTATATTTTATTTTATTTATTTATTTATATTAATTTTATTATTTATTTATTTATTTATTTTATTTTTATTTTTTTGCCTACAACTAAGAAAGTCTGCAGACTTTCTCAGGAATCGATGTTTCTGCTACTGGGGCTGTCCTTCATTGATTAATTTCGTCTAAGGAATCAAGAAGTAAGGTACAGTTTAATTTTTACGATAAAGAAGTAAAACTGTTTAAATTATATTTTTGAAATAAAATGCATATCATATTTTTCATAGTGAAACCTCATATGAGAGGCGAAAGAATTGTACAGTGCAATCTCGTTTTTTTCGGTCTAACTGCGACGAAATGCCATTTGGATATTCACAGTAATATGACATGGGTAATACGCAAAACAAACCCTTAAATAAGTAGATGTACATTTTTTACAGAAAAATGAAATGCTTTGTAACAAAGTTAAATATGGTTGTTTCTCGCCGATACTCAGCTGCAGTGATGAGGGACTGACAGTTAAAGTATGCTTTGATGCAGGGCCGGAGAGATCAAAACTGCGTACTAGAAAATAATTAACTTTATTATAAGTGCCGTATCAGTAAATACCAAGAGTAAATTTTACTGTTCCGCTTAATTTACGTACCCTCCCCCCGCTTTTCTTTCTTCTTTTCTTTTTTGCTTTTTCCTCTTTTTTTGCGCCAGTGTCGTCGGGCCCCCCAAAGGCCCGGGACCTAGTTTCCGACTAGGTTGACATGCCCTCTCGTCGGGCCTCACTTGATGTTTGTTAGATTATTATAATTTGTTGCGTCGACAGAGTGGGGTAGTTGTTAGATGCTGATCTCTTATGCCCAAAGACGCAGTTTGAACTATCTCCAGTCTGTGAATTTTCAAAATGCAGAAAATCGACATTGTCCGTGTCGTACGACTAAGCGGCGTGTAAAAGATCCATTTAGTACTAATTTTTCTTGGAGTGATTTGCGCAAAATTATATTTCTAGTGCTGTTTCGCATTGAATACGGCCCAGGTGCCTCCATCTGGTGGGGAAACTGGGCGTCAAAATACTCTTCGTAAGGGCATCCGGCGATAGTGGCGCTACATGAAAGAATGGACGTTCGCACTAGGTGTGCAAAAGGTACTGCTTCTAAGCAACCCCATTCGAGTGAATGAGTAATTTATTGCTTTACCTTTGAAAGAAGTTGTAAATTTAACAAAATAAAAACTGGCAACTGGTTTTTGATATCGTGAATTGTGATTACTGTCATGTGTTTAGTGACACTCCCAAGGTTAAGACAAATTGATTGATGTAAGAAATACCAAAATTGACCAAGGCATTTAGCTTCTACAACGCTACATAGGAACAAACATACATACATAGACTTATAGACACATTACTCTCCTTTGTGTCGCGCACGCGCAGTTGGGTAAAAAGCAAATGTTTGTTGAACTAATATTTCAGACATTCTAACTTAAAAAAAAAAAAAAAAAAAAAAAAAAAAAAAAAAAAAAAAAACACACACACAACTAATTTGATCCGGATTAACGAAAAATTAAGATAAACGACGGCCGGATAAATGAGGTTTTACTCTGTCAAAGGTCAATTCCCCTTGATATGCTCCAAAATTGCCGGACGTTGTAATTAATTTTAGGCAACTTAATACATTTTCTGTTCGTTCTTTAATATCAAGTAACACGATCTACAAAAATTAATCTTCAGCGGAACTACATTCAACCTTTAGTAGATTAACCAAACTGCTAAAACACTTACTAACCACAAATAGTATTTAAGAAAACGAATCCTAACAGTTTCATATTAAATGTACGCAAGCATTAGCCGGAGTAGTTTGCTTACTTTAACTAACAAAACGTAATCATAAAATAATATTCTATATTTAAATCTCCTGCACGAAACTCGGAAATATCTCTCTATACCAGGCATTATTCCAGTTGTGTCTTTGCTTCGCAAGCGTGGGATTATTCGTAATATTGTTTCTCCATCGGCCGTTTCTTTAAGCTTTTAAGTCTTTCCTAAATCCCGCAATGTTCGTTTAAATTCATTTGAGACCTGCAGACTTACCGTCTGCATTACCTTTTCTGAAAATCTACCTGTTTTATAAAATGGCAACAGCATAAATGAATATAATGGCAATAGTATATACACTATTGTTTGTGTTTTGTGTATGTCCTTAACTAGATCATCTAAAAGAACGAAAAAAATAAAGGAAGAAAATAGCTGTTTAAAAATCGAATTTTAGTTTCTCGTTGTCATCGGCCAAAATAGAGGTTCATTTATTTAAAAAGAAGTAAAAACCATTTCATACACAAAACTGCAAACGACTTTGTTTCTCTTAGAAACGGTTATTTACTTTCACAATTAACTTTATCATTTTATTATTATTTATTGCTACTTTAACTAGCAACTAAAATGTAAAATCAAAACTTTTTTTGAATGAATGATATTAAATTAACCGCTCCGGCACATGCCTGTGATCGAATAGGAAGTAACGGGCTCCTAAATTCAACTTGCCTAGCCGGCTGGTTGCGTGATGGTTAGGCGCTGGCCTTCTTCGTCTGTGGAACCAGGTTCTGACCTAGGGTGGTCAGTCGGTGGATTTTCGAGACCATCAGCGTCCATGTCGCATGATTAGGCGGCATGCGAAAGATCCCATGGGTATTCTTTTGTCTTAGAATTCCCTCAGACAAATTAAAATTCCTAGTGAAATTTTGCATCAAAAGAGAACTCACGTGCCTCCATCTGGTGGAAACTAGGCGTCCAAATTATCCGAGCCATTGACATCCGCGCCTTAATGGTGGCACATGAAAGACTAGATGCCGTATCGGGTGACCGCACTAGGTCTGCTAAAGAGCCTAAAACGCAGCCCTCATTAGAAGAAAAAAAAAATCCCCTTGCCTAAAGCCCGAAATCGTAGCATAAATAGCGTCCGCCATCTTGGCGCTAAACCAGTTTTCTTATATATGTGCTTATAGATTGTGGATGGAGTTGCAATCAAGAAGCAAAACACGCTACTTTACCATAGTAGACATAGCAACAAAGCATCGTCTAGATTTCAGATGGGGATGTGTAGCTACTTATTTTACGACTTAGGGATTTTTGCCTTCTTTTGTGTTTTAGCTATTTCCCTTGGTTCGCAGTATTCTGATGTGTGTGATACTGGTTAGTATCTCGTATTGTGAATAAGAGAATGGGAGTTTAAATATATTGTTTTCTTCAGCAACATTGACAAAAAATATATATCAAGGAAAGTATGATTAAAATTAGGTTCCGTTTAAAAGCAATATTATTACATCCTTCTTACTCTATTTGACTAAATCTTTGTTTATTTAAATTTGGGATTTTATTTAAATTTGGGATTTTATTTTGAATTAGGTTATGTTCTTGCTCTAATAGATATTCATTTGTAAAATTCAGATCTTTTCTTTCGTTCTACTTAAATACTATAAATATTTTGAGTTTAAATTAATTTTTTGTTAAAAATTTTTAAAATCAAGAGACGAACTTTTTTTAAAGATAAGTTACCTCTTAAAATTAATCTTTGAGTTAAACAAGCATTTGATTATATGCCAATCAATTGAGAGTGTTGTCTATAGTTGTTAACGGACAAGAAAGAAGTGTCGTTTAGTTCCGGTTAGACTAATTGTTGTTTTAATAATGTTGTAAGATTCCGAGCTATTGCGGGGGGGGGGGGTATTTACTCCAAACTTTTAGGCCGTATCTGCGGCGGCCATCTTCAGTGTTACGTGGTAGAAGCTTCTAGGGGAGCGACTTCCTAGTAATCGATACAGATATCGAAGTGTTGTCACTATTCATGTGAGAAGAGCGAGCTCTTTTTTTGTTCTGGGCCAGGATTGGCTGATGAATGTTCGTCCTTGTTTCTGGTTGGCTGGAACTTGAACTCTCTTCATTCTAGTTGCGGATTGACAGGTGGGCGTTCGTCGCTGTTTCTGGTTGGCTAGAAGTATGTCAAGGGATAATTCGTGTAAGTGTAGCAAGCCTGAGTTTGTTGATCTTAATTCCTTCTTCCTTTTTGTTAAAATAGTTGTAATGTTTGAAAATTTTGATCACTTCTCTGTTTCATCAGGCGTTTTTCTGGGAAGTCCTTGAAAGTATTTCGGTTTCTTTGAGTTTAATGTCATGGGTGCCATCATTAAAAGTGTTTTCCGCGACTGCTAATTTCTCAGTGTGACCTAGAGGGCAACTTCTTTGGGGTTCTTTATTCTTGTATTAGCCACTTGCGGCGACCAGCTGGTCCGCCTTTTTACGCCAGGGTTGCCGCTTTCGGCGAATACTTAGACAATTTAGGTACGTGTTTTTTTTATAAATCAATTATCATTCGCCTTCTTACGCTAATGTTGCCGCCTTCGGTGGCTGCTAAAATAAATTTCTTTGTGGTATCAATCAATCCATCTATATCATTATTAATTTTAATAAAATATTTTCTAGAGCTTTCTTCAGTTCCATCGTTTGGAATATTTTTAAATGAGGGAGAGGGGAGACACAAACGGCTTTTCACGCAAATTTTGTTGAAAAATAACAAAAAACACTTCCACTTGTATGTGAAAGAATTGTTTTTTTCAAAGTCATGGTGTATGTGGGGCGGGGGGGGGGGCACTGACACCTCTTTGAAGTTCCTTAAATGACGGGCATGTCTCTTTCTTGCTGTCCATCTGCTATATCGACCTCTATATTTGTCGATCTATCTATACGATCTATGCATATCTACTTTTGACAGTAATTAAAAATATTTTTTTTATTATAAGTATTAATTTGAAAAAACATTTTTTTTCCACTCAATGTCTATCTATCTCTGTATCCTAACCTAACTTCCAAACCGTAACAGAAACAAAGATCATGCAAAAAAAATGCGGGCTTTATTTATTCAATTAAAATAGCCCGCAAAAAAAGGCTCTATGTTCCCCGTAGTGTGCAAAAAGTAGCGCTTGCAAAAAAGGCAAAAAAAAAGTGAAGAGAAGGCAAACAATTTCAGTTGGATCACATGATGAGGTAAGTTCGGAACTCAGCCGGCAAGCGAAGAGCTTGCGTTGTGTTCTGCATTAAAAAAAATTGTGTAAAAAAAAACTATTGCGTATTTTTAAAAACTTTTTTCTTCTGAAGAGGGGCGGAATGTTTTTACTATTGCCAACTAAAACTCTAGAATTGAGGGTTTAATACTTTTTGCAGGATGGGTTTCAAAAAAAAAACTAAACCCAGAAAAAAATGCAAAATAAAGATTTTTTCAAAAATTTTTAAAAAATGCAAAAATTTTCAAATTTTTTCCTTTCATCTTATTCAAAATTAAATTTCCTACACTATAGTACGAAAACTACTTGTGTGGTGCGTTTGGTTCGGTGTCTGTGAGGTAAAAAGTACTAAAAATGCAAAAAAAAAAAAAAACACATGAAACATTAAATAACTTTTTTCTATTTAAAATATCAAAAATCGAAGCCTGAGGTGCAAAACCTCGACAAAAACTGCACCTGCATACCTAATTTCATCTTTCTAGGCGTTACCGTTTTCCCGGGAAGCGCGCCAGACACACACAAACATCTTATTTTATTAACGCTCTTTTTATTGTTCCACCGTATGCCGATCTTTAAATTATATTAATCTTAACTGAAGTTTAATGGGGTATCACATTTTTATGGTTCTTAGATAAGTTAGATACAGTAACTATGAATGATTACTCTTCAAATCATATCTACAGTATGAATCTCATTGTTTTAAAAGAAGCAGTAAGCGCGCATACTAAATAATAGCCGGAAGAAAATTTAATTATTGGCATTTACTTCCTTTTTTGTAATACTTTATTTTTTAATATTGCGATTTCTTGGTGTTCTTATTCTACGATATTTGGTATGAATAAAAATTTCCAAAATAATAGACTGAACGTTTAATTGACTGGAATATATATGATTAGTTAGAGAACTTGGAAAGGACAGCATTTTTTGTTATAGCTAATCGTTATTTTTAAACTCCAGATGAAGGTTTTTTTTTCGTTTTCTCGCTAAAATAAAGTTTTGCAAAAGTAAATAAAAAAAAAAACATGATAGGTATCCTTACATTTATATCAGAAATCTTTGACATAATCATGCCTTAAAACTTTTCCTTAAAAAGCTTTTGGACGTATCTAGTATTAAATCGAGCCTATTGCACTTTTTGTCAACTTTTGAAATATTAATAAGTTCTTTAGACGATACATTCAAATACTTTATGTAACGTAAGTATACCCAAGAAAACTACTTACAGTAAGAAAAGAACTCATCTTATTCTGGATTTGAATAATAGTGAATACATTTAGCATCCATAAAAACAGTTTGAAACGTTTAGGACAGTTTATACTAGTGTATTACATTGTTTAAAATATTCTGAAACATATCTCTTAAGGCGCAAAAGTATCGTATTTGTGCTACTATAGTGTCTATATTTAAAGAGAAAATTTCTTTGCCTTATATTTTTATTACAATATATTTTTTTCATTAGTTCTTTAGTCCAAAGTAACAGTTAATCTCAGTCGCATAAACTTCACATTATTTATTCACTTAAAATTAGTTTGATATTTGTTTTAGAAAATGGACTATTAATCGACAAAGAGTTTTTCTTGTACATTTTCTCACTTCTACAATTTTGCTTAAGATATGTTTACGTACGTTTGTATAAGTTCTTTTTTTTTTTTTTTTTTTGTAACTGCAAAAAAAGGTTTCTAACAGTTCTGTCGTGCGTCGTAAAAACTTATGTTAAACGAATAATGCATGTTTGATGCATCAAGAATTGAGATTTTAAAAAAAATGGCGCCTTTTTTTTCGTTCAATTTTTAATTCTATTTTTGCGGAAATTTGCTAGAAATTGCAGTACACGTAAAAAATGTCGTTTGGGAAAACACATTTTCTTATAATTTTTGTAAATGTTTACTTGTATAAATGCGCTTGGCAAAACATAAAATCCATTATCTTAAACTCGTGTTCTAAAGATACGTTAGTGCAGTTTTTTTTCCCTTTGGAAGTGCGATAGGCGATATTACTTGAGGTATTGCGTGTGTGTTTTTGGGCTACTATTTGTGAATTATATCATGCATTCTATATAAACAAATCTTTCTTTTTGTGAGTTATGAATAAAGCCACTCTTTTTTTTCATTATTTATTGCGGGTTGAAAATCTACTCCCAACATATCATTTTTATCTCCATCAGTTCCCTGCAGTGCGACAGCAAAATATAAGGTCTACACTGCAAATGCCCAGTACACATTGAAAACATTTTAATGTAGAAAAATGCTCCAGTTACCTGAAATTGCACTAAAATGTGAGCAGAATGGGATCTGTAAAGAAGAACGTGTACTGAAATGAGCTTCAAATCTGCTTCGAAAACTTCCCGTTCAGTATACTTCTTAAAAGTTAAACTTATTAACACATTTGAGAATAGATTAGGTGTATAGTTTGAGCACACTTTTGAAATTACAAAATTCTATCGCACAAATATAAATCCCAAAGCTTTTATCCTCCAGTCAATATAATTTTTTGATAGGACAGTACTATACATTTTATTGCGAGGAATCTTAGCTAGCTGGTATGGTGGATGGCTTCTAAAATGATAACCTTCCAATGAGGAACGTTGTCTGGCGGCGGTTGATATATAATTGGTTGACATATATAATGGAGCCATAGTTGGCTCCATAAGAGCTATAAAAAGTGTGCTTCAAAGTGTTCTGAAAAGAGAGCAAGTGTCCGTGTTCCAAAAGTTGTGGAAACGGGTCTGGAGAAAGAGAATAGCAGTGTGTTATCGTCTTTGTTCAAGCAGGAGATATTGGCGAGGGGGAGCATACAATCGAAGGTTTAAACTGGTTGAAAATAATACTGATCATGAAAAATATTAAATTACACTATAGGAGATTTCCTGTACATATGCCAATAACTTTCTTTTAAAATTATGACGTTATTTGCTTTTTAGAATACTTAAGAATAAAATTCTACTTAGAAATGTCCATAAACGGGGGGGAAAAAACTTTGCGAAATCTTACCACACGTGGTAACATTTACAGAAATAAAACATTGAGTCAGGTATGGGGAACATTGTTATACCAAATGGTAAAAATCCGCATTTCAGCATTTTTTAATATTTAACAAAATAGAAATTTAGTTTTTTTGATCATTGAACAATGAGGGTCTGGATATGTATCAGATATACTACATCCTTAATAAACTATTCTTCAGTTCGAAAATTCTACACAAGGAGCATGATAGTGAGTTATTTATAAATGTTATTTTGTCTACCCAAAACATAATACATAATATGTGAGGAACTGTAGGAAAAACAAATAAGTACCATAAACGCGGACTACTTTGGCCCAGATTTTTAACTTTTCTCATTCTTTTCACAATAATTTTATATTACTCATATTTCCAAGCTGTGGAAACTTGTTTTATACATCTAGATGACTCTTAATTTAATTTTTGAATAGTGATCAGTTTATTTCCAAAAATTTTTATCCTATATAAGTGTTTTTTATTTGGGCCAATGTTACCCTTGCATTTGGGTTACTTTGGCCCAAAATGATTTTCTATATTTTAAATCGCTGCAGAACTAACTAGAGTCAAACAAATACGTATGTTCATACGAAAAACTCTTTATTTGAATGAAAAATACATTTTAAGGAAGTTTGAGTCGCACATATTTGTTTTAAGGAAAATTATTACTGTTATATTGCTTTTTAATATGTGTGTGCACACCTAGTTATTGTTTCAGAAATTACCGACGGAGAACAGTCATCTTTTCATTAGTTTTGGAGGTTGAATAATTTTACTAAGACAACATCATTTGTAAAACAAGGAATCCTAAATTTTCAGTCACTTCCAAAACTTTTTGGTGCATTTCGGTTTTTCGTTGTACACATTCGCTCCTTCTTCTCTCAGATGCAACTGGGTAAACCTTTTTCTAAACCACCTGCAACTTTTCATTCCTCTTCATCTTCCATAATGAAAGCCATGTAACTGAGCCCTGATGAATTCAGTCTGCAATCTTTCTATTTATCTGTTGCCGGGAGTTCCAGGTTTTTTTCTTGTGTTTTCCCTGTTTAGAGTATTAATTTCAGCTATTCTTTACTTTTCCAAATCTCTCTTGCGGATTTTTTCAAGTTTTTATGCTGGGCCAAAAAAGGTCGTATTTTTTAGGTAAAGAGATATATTGTCATCGTCAATTTAAAACAGAAACCTAAACAGAAATGGGAGGTGCAACTATACTACGGCATAGATATTTTAAATAGTGCTCGTAAATAGGTATTTGAAAAAGTCTTAGCTGATGTAGAACTGCTTCTACATGGAGAAGTTGGAGAGATTTTTAAGGTACATATTAGCGCAAGGAATGCAGAACCACTAGTGTTGCTTTTTGAGCGGAGCTATAGTACTGCTTGGTATACATAATTGAGTGCTTGGGGATGCTCTCTAGTGGAATCTGTCAAAATATGTTGAAAAAATTGCGCCCTGAAGGTTGATAGAGGACTTTGTATCTTTTAATCCATTTGGGCCAAAGAAGGACCCTAAGGCCAAAGTAGCCCGCGTTTACGGTAATCAATTCGTGTCTATCTGAAAACACGTGCATCATTGCGGAGCATTCGGTCCGCTCATTAAGGACGGAGAGATAACTAATGTCCAAAGAACGTTTAAAATTTCTAATTTAAAGATGTTTAAGTATGATGCATTTTTCCTTGTCCCTATTTGGGGAACATATCTTACACAGGTGACACTAGTTGCATATTTCAAAAAAATCGAAAGAATGTTTTTTAATTCAATATCTGAAATTAATATGATCATTTCTCTATGGATCACTTTGCTAACAATAAATTCCACATCAGGTCCGATAGCTTATCGGCCATCAAAGCCCTCCTCAACTATGAACCCAAGTCCATGCTCATTTTTCAACTCCAGTCTAAATTAATTAATCTCCGTCATATTGTCACTATCTCCTGAATAAAAGGCCACTCCAACAATAGTGGAAACGACTTTGCCGACCAACTCGCTAAAGATGCCACTAACTCAGCCACTGACCTCATTACTCCCTTCCCAATGAGTCAACTCAAACAAGACATCAATCAATTTCTCCTCAAAGACTGGCAATCATACTGGGACCATTCATCTAATGGTCACTGGACGTATGATTTTTTCAACACTGTCTCTTTGTCTCGACTCCAAAGATCTCCCTTAAACCAATTCACCACTTACCATGGGCTTACCCATTCTTACCTCCACACAAGAAACCTCCTTGAATCTCCCTACTGCATTTGTGGGGAACTTGGAGACTTTGAGCACTTCTTCTTCCACTGCAGATTTACCTCAAATTTCCATGTTGTGATTTCAAGTAATTTAAGAGCGCAATGGAAGCGTTTCATCTTCATCGATAAAGAGGCCTACAGGAAAGCTCTTTCGCTTATTAACTTTCTTTTCCAAAATAAGCAACTTCTTTTTCCCGCCTTATCATAGAACTGGTACTGTTTGGCCATTGAATTCAGTTTATATGTAATCACGAATTTTTTTGTAACCAGGATCATGTGTCTCTATATGTTTTTATCATGTAATTATGTTTTTGTTTTCTAATTAAATAAACACGTACGTCGTTCAGGGCAAACCAAACCGAGAAGATCTTGCAATCATTCGGGCCCTGAAGGATGGCGCTTATACTCTTCATTGCCATATTACTGTCGTAAAGCTAATTTATATAATTGGTGCTTGGAGGCGTATGAGTAACCTTTCTTATAAATACAATTACTTTTAATTTCAATTTTTACTATCTCTTATTTACGGATCTCTCTCTGTCTGTCTAGATCTCTTTCTCTCTCTGTCTGTGACTCGCATAGCGCCTAGATCGTTCGGCCGGTTTTCATTAAATTAGGCACAAAGTTAGATTGCAGCATGGGGTGTGCGCCTCGAAGCGATTTTTCGAAAATTCTATGTGGTTCTTTTTCTATTCCAATTTTAGGAACAGAATTATCATAAGATGGACGAGTAAATTACAAAATTATCATAACGTGGAACCGTAACATGGGAACAAGCCAATTGGCGAGATACGAAAATATCTTAACGTGGAACCGTAACATGCTCACAAGCCAATTGGCGAGAAAATTCACCATACATTATTTGTAAATATACAGGCGAAACAAAAGACCTTTTAATTTTTCTATTGTGGGCAAAGCCGTGCGGGTACCACTAGTTCAGAATAAAATTCTTCGAACTTTAAATACACAGTATTAAATATTATTACCGAAACTGACCAGTAAACTAACCAAAATCTCTTGCGCATATTGTTGTATGTATTTGAAAGTTAACAGTAATAATGCGTAAAACATTGATGTACTACAATACTGTTTTTTTTTCGAGAGGTGCCAATGTGATAACAAATATTCGTATTCTTCCTTTAAAAGCCCTATATAAAATCTTTCCTCTAAACAATTATGTTAATTTGTTCCGGAATCAGATACTTGCATGAAACATTAACGTTTTGATTAAAACGTTTCCTCCGAAAATATCAATGATACGACCATTACTTCGAGAACCATAATCTTATTTCTCTACAGTATCTCTTTTCATCAACGGGCATAGTGTTAGCAACAGCACAACAGTAATTTCTCAGCAAATCCTGGCAAACTCTTTCGGTATTCCTCGGAGCTTGTGCGTTTAATTGATCTCGTGCCCCTCGGAGCTTTTCCACATAATATGCTGTGCCTCGAGCTGTTAGTTATTTCACATCATCTGCGCTCCGGAGCCCAGCACGACGTAGATTAATAATAAGATGCTCCAGCAGATGACGGTCTCTTGTAAGTGGGTATGTGATGTTCTCAGCGATGAAATTTCCAACTTTTTCGCTTCATTAATCTGGAAAACTTTGATGCGGATCCTTAGTTATTCGTGCAAGAATGAGAGATTGAAATTTTATCTCTTTCGGAAGTGTGTCCTGTTCTTGAAGTAGGAGAAAATACGCATTTAGGAGGTAGAAAAGTGGCAGGATTTGAAGAAAAATTGTAGTATAACTTGAAAAAATACTTAAAGACTTGATATTAAGGAAATATAAAGCAGTTCTGGTAAGATTTTGAAATACGTCTTCTACTCCTCATTTTTCAAAAAAAAAAAAAAAAAAAAAAGTTGGCGATGTACGTAGTTCATTTTTTTTCTCAATATGTCTTAAATTACTATTAAGAAGCAGTTTTTGTAATTATTGACATTGATCTTCTATATAAATGTCATGTATTTAAATGTTATGCGCAATATTATAAATTATATTAATCTGGTAATGTTGTGAAGGGGAAAGAAGAAATTTTTAAGCATTTAAAGATTAAGCTTTCTGCTCTAAAGTTGGTTTCCTTAATATATATTTTCATCTCTTTTCTGCCATATTCAAAGCATCGCTAAATAGAAAATCATTTGAGATGGATTTAATATATTTTATGTTTTGTAGTGAATTACTACGCAGTATCCTAGGAATTTTTTTTCATTGTACACCGTCAGATACAATAAAATCTTTTAAATATAAGTTGTCCAGCTCTTTGTAGTGAAATTGTACCTGACTAAGCCTGAACTGTCATTATTTTATTGTTCAGAAGTAGTAACAAACAACTAACATAAGAAAGGAACAACTTAGTTCGTATTCGCAGAAAGGAAAAATGAAATTAGTTGCCGATTAAGTTATTCTGGCGATATTTCATTTGATACATAAAACATCTAGCAATATGTTTGTAAAACTGTTTGAAAAGAATTTCTCTCTCCACTCAAAGGCAATTTAATAATGAATTTTATTTAATGTTACAATTTTCAGTTACTTTCCTTTAAAGTGCGACAAAAAAAAAGCAAGTTTGAAAATTATATTGTTTATTGTCTCTGATGCCCCTTGGAGCACCCAAGTTGATGAATAACGAAGGTGTTAATCCGTTTTTGAGGCGAATGTTAGCAGTTTCCGTTTGACTGAGCCCCATTTAGATAGAAGTCCGACTTTTGCTCAGACACATAAGACAGATAGCACAATTCAGATTTATTACAATACAAAGAAATCAGCCAAACAACCTGTAGGCGGGAATCGAACCCACGCCTCTCTGCTTGCAAGTAGTTGCTGAGCAATACGCACGGCCACCGCGGCCCCGAAAATTATATTTCACAAATTTGCTTCAACTGTTAATTTACTTTCTACTGCCTTATTTTATGCCCGTAAATGAAAGTAAGTTTGTAACGTTTTTTGTACTTATCGCAAAATCAAGTACAAAAGTGCTAGTGTTGTCCCTCAAAAATATTCTGAAATGAGATTGAAATGTACTTGTTTTATATTTGTATAAGACTAAACTATTTTTAATTTAAGTCAATATTTTTTATCACCCAAGTATTTACTATACCGAGTCAATATAAAGCATATGATTTCCAAGTTCTAATAAAGGGCTGTGACAGCAAGTTTTTAATACAACTTTCATCTGATGCTGAATTTATCCTAGTACTATCACCTTATTTGGACAGAAGGACGAAGTGGACTGGCGTTGGTCTCTTGCATCTAACATCGCAAGTTGCAACCCAGCAGCAGTCGGTAGATTTTCGCAATGCAGAAGATCGACAAAATCCATGCCTTTATGATAATTCGGATGTTTAAGGGATTTTTAAAATCCTTGACATTAATGAGATGCTAAAGACCCTTTTAGTATACATTTGACTGGAACATTATCGTCAAAATTAAATTCTTTGTTTAGTTTTACATCGCAAATCCTACGCCCCTTTATCTAGTAGAAAATGGTCATAACTTTTAGGAATTTCTGCTGGTATAGAGGGCACTTGAAAGAATGGATATCAGCCTCTAGGATCTGCAATTATTGGAAACCAATAGATTGCCCTATTAGAAACAACACACAATCTTTCATCTTATGTCTTGGTAGACACTGCGATTATTATTATTATTTTTTTTTACACTGTGTCAGCAAAATTGAATTGTGAGTTGAAATGATCGAGATATAATACTTAGTATCAGAGCTCAATGTTTAAAATTTCTCCCTGATCTGTTTCAAAAACCATTAAAAAATAACGCATTTAATAAGTATAACTTATAACCTACGTACTGGAGTAAAAGTACAAAGATTTTGAAACAGAACTTGCTAAGTTTTGAAAATAAAAAAAAAAAACAAACATTAACAAAATTAAAACATTTTATGCAATGATTGAACACTATAATTCTCTTATAAAAAAACATTTTTTCCTCCTATGTAGAACACAATTTAATTCCATAAACTTCCCGTACGAAGACTAAAAATAGAACTGAAATATGTTTACTCATTTCATAAATCAAATCTAGTAAATGTCTTGGAAGCGCAATGCGAAATGTATTTTATCGTGTTTTCGTGAAACGTGTGCGGTAAAGAAACTGATAATTTCATTCATTTATGCATTAAAAGTTGTGACATTTCCAGAAGTGTCAAATATGCTTGAGATGTAGTTCTTAAAGAAGCTTGAGTGCTATACTTGGAAAAGTGTGTCGAATATTTCAACTGATCAAAAATTTTCATCAAATATTTATTTTTATTCAGATGGTATTTATAAAGCAAATGAAAATCGCGATTACAGTTTGTTGATTTCTTTGAAGCAATTTTCAGCAACATAAGAAAAAAACAACAACATAAGAACATAAGAAAGCAACATAAGAAATATTTAGCAAGAAAAATTCAAGTTAAAAAAAATATTTATTCCAAAAAAAAAGAAAAAAAATATAAGAAGTGACGAAATATCGCATATAAATGTTCTCTTCTAATAAAAATATTATCTTCATTTCTTTTTTTATTTTTCAAGATTCAAAAATAACACAGAATAATTAATTTTTAAAAAAAGCAGAATTTGGAAAAAAAAAAACATTTTTTTTTCTTGAGCTTATTTTAGGCAAAAGGAAACTTTACTTTCATAACATTATAATCTACCAACTGTAATATAACCTTGAACGTATATGCATTTAAAAACGAGGGTGAATTAAAAAAAAAAAAGTTTATGAAATTTCCAGTTATCTAAAAAAGGTTCCGTATGTTATTGTTAGTACATGTGTAAAATGTTGTTGATCTTAGCTAATATCTATTTTTGCTTCTAGGGACGTTTAGCGCACGAAATACATTTTTTTTTCCAAATTTAGTACACAAAAATGCCATAAATTAAATATATAGTTGACTTTTAGTAGAACTTTAACAATTTCCGCGCAACACAAAAAATCCTCTTTAAGTAGAATGCTTTCAAAACTACAGTGGAGCATCCGGGACTGTGAAATGCCGTCTTAAAATAGAGAAAATCGTTAAATAGAGCGTCGTTAAAGACGTAACGTTTAAGACCATAAACGTTTAAGAGATTTCGTTCACTTGAAGTTAAACAAATTAAAAATAGTTAAAGTAAAGAGGAATGTGGAATAAAAATGAAATAGTAAACCATTTTCGCAGTTTGCAACGTTACCTATTCAACAATATTTTAACTAATACCTGGAATATATATTCGATTACAGTTAAAATAATTTAAAAAAAAAGTAATATGAGTCGTTTTCAAAATTTGATGCACGTACTTTTTGTGGTTTATCAAAAAAAAAAAAAAAAAAGTTTTTGTAGCAAACAGTATTAAAGGAAATTTACTTATGTCTAGTGCAGTACTACTTATTCAGCTTAAATAAGCAATAGGTTTATTTAAATGATTAATACTATTTGTCGAGTAATCGGGGTAAGTAGATGTGGTTAAGCAAAATAGTTTATTTGGTTTACCTATTTTATTTATTAAGTCACTTACGTTTTTATCCTTTATATAATTAATTTTTTACTCATTCATTTGCTTACCTTTTAATTATTTGCTAATTTAATTCACACTTATTTTTTTACTCATGTATTAATTAATTTATTTCTTAAAAAATCGTTTCCATTGGAATTTCAAATGCTAATTTGTAATGCTGATTTTTGCGTCACCATTATCAAATCTATGAAATATAAACGATTTATAATCATATTTTACGTCATACTGCATGTTCCCTATTTGTCGAAATGACTTCTGAAAAGTGAAACTAAGAGTTTACATTTTGGCGAGAGAAATGTCACTGAAAATATTAAGCATTTAGTTGTTTTAGCCATTTGGAAAGATGTGTGGTCCATTTGAAGTCACTCAGGAATACATGTATAAAAATTCACTCAGAAATCAAGAAAGGACCATGCTGGCCGCGCAGGCTTTTTAGATATACGACTATTTTCAACATTTTTAGTGTTAAGCAGCCAGAGTTGCAGTTAGAAATGTATTACTTTTACTGTGCTTAAAGGATGTTAATTTTTTTGAATTAAAAATTTACTAATAAATGCAGCGAAACGCAAAAACTGATATAATGCTAGAACAAAGTAGTGTTTTGATATAAAAGTTTACAGTATTACTTTATTTTCCCTGCATCTTTGTACATTTTCCTTATTTAATTTAAGTTTTTTTTTTTTTTTTTTTTGAAAGTCTGTACAATTTCTTATTTACTAGACTTTTTAACGTAAAATATTTTTGTGCAATTATTTTATTACATTGAATAGCATAGAAAAAGCGCTTTAACAGCACCGAATTAGAACATTTTTTTTTTGTATGTGTGTTCAGTACTGTATAATTTATAATATCATATTTGTAATTATATGTGGGTTTTCCCTTTGAATTTACTCTACGTTTTATAAAAAACTTTTAAATTAAGCATTTTTGGATTTTTTCTCAAAAATACTTATATTTCTAAACTTTTATATTTCAACCTATGCTATGCTTTGCCATGTATATTTGAAGCAGTTTGGAAACCTTTTAGCAATAACATTTGAAAAGACTGCCGCATTATTTTATGAAGTTGGAATACGTAATGGTTTTGTGACATTTTCCTTGAATGCATTGTAGGATTTATGGTGATATTGTGTAACTTTTTGTTTGAACGGTTTTGGAATCAAGTTTCTTTTCACTTCTTTTACTGTATTTTCAACAACCGAATCACTCTTATTCAAAATAAATAAATAAATAAATAACTCTACTAAAAGGTCGAATTTCAAATTGTTGGTAAAACGAAATGTATATATGTGAATCGACTTTTTGGACTTCTCTCCCTTAAACGTAAACAAAAAATAATATAAAGGAAGGTTTCATGTAGCGTAAAAATATATCTATAAAGAAAAGAAAAAAAAATATTCGAAAAAGAATTGGGTAACTGCACAAAAAAAATCTAGAACGTTGTTAAAATGGAGAAATATTTGTCAGTTTGTTTGTTCCCATTTTCCTACCAACTAACATATATTATCCGATTAACAAGGGAACGGTTAGTCGTAAACAATCTTTCTTTTGTCTGTTTTCTTGAAAGATCTGGTCGCATCATTTCATTGTCGAATTTCATTTTTTTTCCTTTGTTTACTTTTTTAATTATGAACGACTGCAAAAAAAAAAAAAAAAATAGCATTAGACATACGTGGAACTTAATGCACGTATAACTGCTTTAAGCATGTATCGAGGGAAAAAACGTTCTTGAATTATAGGTGCAAAAATTTTAGCTGATGCTATTTTAAGATTGTTTTTTGAACAATAAGTAACGGAAAGAAAAAAAAAAGGTAACATAAGAGCTTGATGAAAATCTTTTACATTTCATTTCAAAAGTTTTATTTTCAAAATGTGGTGAACAATCTACTAAAGTTTTTTTTTTTTTTTTTTTTTTTTCAAGCTCCATTTGGCTATTTTAAAAACAATCAGTTAGAAATTAGGAGTTTCGTAGATTCTAACGTTCGTTGTACGAGGGCTGTTTTTTTTTTCAAGCTCCGTTTGGCTATTAAAAAACACAGGTGAATATACAAAAAGATTTTACTATAAAAAAAAGGTACAATGCATATTATTTCTCCACATGATCACCTTGACGATTTAGGCATTTTTCGTGCCTGTGCTCATGATTTTCTATACCCTCCTCTTAGAACGTTGCCTCCAATGACTGAAAGTGATTTTTGACGGTGTTTTTGGGATCCAGCGAGCACAAATTTTTCTGTAACACAACAGTTCTATAGCTATAGAATGTACGGACGATCTTGAAACTTCTGGAAATTGCATCGATAATTCACTTATCGTTGAACAAGGTCGTCTAAAGCCAGACTTGCGTCCCAGACCCCCTTCATCATGCACATTAGTTCTGCCCTCTTTAAATTTTCGGCACCACTTACGAACAACACCAGCACTCAATAAGTTATCTCCATATACACGACTTATTCTTTAATGAATTTCCACTGCCCTGTTACCTTCAGCTTGCAAGAAACGAATAACTCTTCTCAATTCACATTTTGCGGGAGACTCGATAGAGACAGCCATGTTTTCGTATCTGTAGCTCAACAGGAAATGGCAGATTGGACACGACAGTAACTGCGTGTTTGGACAGGGGTATGTGCAGTGTTCTAGTACGCAAACCAGCCACTGGTCGCCGTCCACCTGGCTTTCCCACTGTGAAAACGGAGCTTGAAAAAAAAACAACCTGCGTACTTTGAAATCTTGAACGGGTGTCATTTCTTCCTTAGTCTTTATTACACGTTTTGGATAGAAATAAAGAATTGACACGATAGGTATAAATTCTGCTTTTTCGAGGAATGAAACTAAAAAACGTATAACTTTGATGCATGTTGATGCATAATTAAAAAAAAAGTAGTTACGTTTAAATATAAGTTGATTCCTTTAGAAATTTAAATTCACTCGGACTTTTCTTGTTTTGCACATGTTTTCACCAAACCTTAAATTTCTAATTCAGATAACTTGAACCACTCGCAATCTAACCGCGCCATATCTATTTTTAAGTTTAAAAAAAATTTAAAAAATATGAATTATTTCTAAATTAAATTAAGAAAGGTAAAAGATAAACTTCATTTTGTTTTTAGAAAATACGATTTATGAGATGACATACCAACATTTAGAGAAACACGCTCGAAGAAAAATGCCAAATCCAAAATTGAGGAGATACATACAACAAAACCTCTTTTCTACACGATCAGAAAAAGGTTGACGGTTCAGGAAATTAAATTTTTATGCCAGAAAATTCCCGAAGCCGAATTCTATTGTGAAATTGTAATATAGAAGCAGAAAGGAAACATTTAGCTATTGGCCAAAAAAAAAAAAAAAGTAACTCTCATGTCAGGAAAATAGCAAGTATTATCCGCTGAAAGCTGTATGGAATATTGAATTGTAAGGTAGGTTACGCTTAAGCATATTGCTATACGAATATATTCGAGAAATATATATTGTTACAGGTATTGCTTTTCACGATGGGTTTTGACGGTATATTTATGGAAATGGGAAGTACATTTCCTGACAGCAATAAGTCATTTTTTATTATTTGATGACAGTTCAAAGCATTGGTAATATATATCCCTCCATACATGAAGCAGATCCATACCTAATGCGGTTCTTCAGTTAAGTGTGATAACATTCAATTTTCTGTATTGGAAAAATAACGTTTTGGTGAAAAAATGTGTTTTCCTCATGCAATGAATTTCATTAGTATATTTTTAATGCAAACGAGTTTAAAAAGTAACAGTTGTTGGTTTTATTATTTATTTTGCGCGAAGTAGTCTCAAAAGTATATTTTCACTTTCAAGCTATAATGCTAAAGGGGGGGGGGATGAGAGAAAATTTCCGTTGTACTAACCCTTATTGGTATTGTGTTAATCAAATAATTTCCAAAGCCAAACAATGCTACGTATGTATGTTAGTTTACTATGGTTCTTCAACCAAGCGACAATATTACTTTGTTTCTATTACAAAGTACTATTTCCCAATGTTTCACAAGGATTGCGCGTATGTCTCTACCTGTTTTAAACTGATGGTAAAAGCTTTGTAAATCCTGATATATATAATAACAAATTCACTGATCGAGTAACTCTGACTCACCAACAATGAAACTGGCGCCCGCCACGGCATGGTTATTTGATAGTTTTTTTTTTTTTTTTTGTTTACGTTTGACATGCAAGGAAATGCTTTATTTTTACAAGGCTGAACTGCATCCGTAAAATTAACTGTTTTACTGGTAACACTGTTATTTTAGGAGAATGAAGAAACGAAAAAGGGGTCAACAATGATCGCTATCTACTGGAGTTTAGGGTTAAACCACTGGAGTAAGGGTTACCATTTCAACTATCAAAATATTATCAAACAGGTAATTTCAAATATTGAAGTAAATTAAATATTTCAGAGTGTCAAACAATTTCAAAAAATAAGCAATTTCTTAGACATCTCGCAATAACAATCGATTACCATAACATTCATTTTTTTTCTTTTTTTTCAGCTGCTTATTTTGTATCAAGCTTTTGGTTTTTACGATTGAGTTCTTCAGAAATGTGCTAACAGAAAAAAGAAACTTATTACAGTGCGAACTTATGTTACCTTTATCGCGAGGTCATTGGCAACAGGCCAAAGTAGAAACCAAATTGTAAATGTCTCAACTCAACTCAGACTGTAATAATTTACTCCACCCCAAAGAATATTTGCTTCTTTTTTTCTGTCTTACATCCAAAAGAAAGTCATGTATAAAGGCAATTGCCAGAAAAATATGAATGTTCTATTACAAACGCCCACCTCATGTCAGAAATAAAATTTTTATTTCAAGGTATAATCTAATGTATTTTGCTTACAAAGACTCAAATGGTGCAAAGTCACTATAAACGGAGAAACGTTATTATGTTTAAAAAAATGCATAATCCTTCTGCATATCTGCAAACTTTAAAAAAGAATAATAAGAAGAAATATTGAATAAGGTCTATAATTGAAAAAGCTTCGCAGCGTAAATTCCATTTCCGTATTGATTCCGAAAGGACGATTTTAATTTACTTTCCTCGTAGTAAGGATAATGTATCGAGCAAGAAATAAACATTTTTAGTTCATATTTTTTCGTGTTCTGTTTTTGTTTTCGGTAGGAAATGCAGTTTGTTTGTTTCTGGGTTGTTACATAAGGCAAAAATCTCTCTATATCTCTTTTTTTTCTTAGCTACGAACTTTGGAATCCAATTATAGTTATTTTTTAACTAAACCTTATTTCAAGGCAGATTTGAGAGTGAAATCAGAAAGATTAGGATGGTACAACGTATAATCCATTGAACAAAACTCGCTTTTAATTAGGAAACCCCACTTAAAACGAGCAATAGTTTTGAAATTCGTTAATTTCTTCCTCAGAAAAGATTATTCAATTTTTGAAACAATTCCATTAACGTTTTGAATTCAACTGAAAGTTATAGATAAGATATAAATCATTAGAGCAATTGGCGACTCCGCTTTTTTTTAATTGAGGAATAGAGCAACATTTAAAAATTATATATTTAAGAGAATGTTATCATTTTCGAAACATACTCCTGAAGATATTGTAACTAAAATTCCAGAGAGAGAGAAAAAAAATGAAATTGATAACGATAAATATGAAAAATGTGAAGCTAAATAGCCGTCGACATACTTGGCTTCTAAAGTGCAGAAAAACCTCAAACTATTTTGAAGCCAGGGATGCAAATGACGATGTTTTTCGGACTTCACGTTCCTTGAAATCAATAACCAGAAATTGACAATGAGACAGTTCAAATCAAACCGTCAACTTCTTTGCACCGTGCATAAATATAAAAATTACAAAGCAAGCACGTATAAATGTTTTTTTTTTTTTTCACGAACACCATTTTTTACGAGCACTCGGTTATAAGAAGAAAAAGTTGCGGTTCGTTTGTGTTCTTTGCAAGCGAGTTCGACTACAGAGTAACACATGTTGTTTTCCATGAATTATAACTTCCCTAAAGGCGAAAAACCTTTTAAGGAGCTTTACTTATAGATGATTCATACGCGAAACTCTAAACAACTAAGTTAATTTTCGTCACATTAATCATTTGTTCTATGCTGGTGCTGCTAGTTTTAGAAATTTTTCTTAACGTAATAATTCTTGAGGAATTTTTAGAAATTCTTTACACATTTGTTCGTGAAAGTACAATGCGACAAAACGTACTACACACAACAGTGTTCCTAAACAGAAGTTGTTTTACTTATTTGTTATCTGAATATTTCCTGATATAAAGTGCCTAGTTCTTTTCAAATTTGGTTCTTATTATTTAAACGACTTTGAAATATGTCAGAGTACAAAACTTCATCTTTGCTCAATACAGACTATGTAGCCAGCGTGACACTTGTATGAATATAATGGCAGTTACATGATGAATTTTTATGATATTAGTTATGTATTTGGGCGGCATAATTTACCATTATGCATCTAAAATTATCGTAAGGGGTTTTTTTTCATTAAAAAAGAAAAAAAAATTGTTTATGCTTCGAATGAGAATTTTTATGGTTTACCAGAAGCATGAACAAATTATTAATAATAGTTAAATTGAAATGAGCACTGTTATTCCCAGTAACTAATTCGATACAAAATGAAGAAAATTTGTAAACAGCAATACTAATTCTGATGGAAATGTGTTTTTTGTTTTTTTTCTTCCGAAATTAAAAGCATTTTTTTTTCTCGCTTTCTGTACTTCAGAACGTGCACTTTTTGTTATTCTATGATTAATTTGATGTTACTTTAGCAGTTATGTATTTACTATGTTTACCATTATTTCTGTCTATTAACCTGTAATGCTTTTTCTCCGGTTAAAGTGTCCCCATTTTGTCCCATGGTTTTTCAAAGACATCCTGAGATTTATATTAAAATATGATTTGTATTTGTTTTGTCAACAGTTTAAAATTATTTTTTAGTTTTTGCTTTTATTTAATTTTGTTTTAAAAACATTCTGATACTCAAACTTTTATCATTTCTGGCTTAGTAGTTAAAAGTCTGACATATTCGTTTGAATGTGATTTTTATGGCCAACGAGACGATTCGTACAACATTTTTGCTTGTTGGTTTTACCCATCTTGTTTTAAAGCACGACATTTTTTTTTTTTTTTTTTGTCATCTTCGAGATTTCTGTGACCTCATATTATTTTAATTTCCTTTGGAAGAAGGAAATAGTCAGGTGGTTTCTAGGACTAAGGTCCAGTTTATGATCAATGAAGTTACACTTAATTTTTGCGGAAATTTTGTTTAAATTTTGCAATGCTTTAATGATTAAAAGCGTCTAGAAATAGTTTATCATGAATGTACGGTAAAATATTTTGCGTCAAAATACGTTTGTATTTGACAATTTCAAGTGTCTATAAAATTCTGTATAATTTTTCGTTTGTTGCATCTATGCAAAAGTTTGCAATATCTCCTCTAATATAAAACTCTGAAAATATTCCTCCAAGGAACAAAACGCAGACAATTCGGGTTTATCACTTAGATGTTGTTATGTCACCTCAAGGTTGCATAAAAACCTTGAGATTTAAGGGTGAGTCTAAGAGAAATGTACAACAAAAGAATGAAGACAACTAAAGACAACTCCTCCACTTCTTCCGCGAATGGTAACAAGACCTTCTGGATTTTGGTGGAAGATGTGGAGTGACTTTCCTATTACAAAAGAATGAAGTCGAAAAAGAAATAGGAGAAAAAAATATATACATCGCCATTCAGTTTCGACACCAAAATCATAACTTTTTGATTGTTGGAAACTGCCTTCTTTTTTTCGTTTTTAAAATGCAATACCAAATCTGTTTCTAAAGATTATGAGGTTAACGTTGCCATGATTATTAACTTTTTTAAATGAGTTTTTAATGTCAGTTGCTAAACTATAAAGGGTTAAATTTAAAAATGTGCATTAAGTTCATTCAGAGCCACTGCTTTTGTTCATTGAACGTAGCCATATTAAAAAAAAACTGAAACATGTCTGCTAAAAACTATTTCATAGGAACATAAATCTGATAAACTATATTGTAAAAGTGCATCATGAAAGCAAAAAAGAGATTTTTTAGCCATTGGCGAAGTAAGAGTTACTGAAAAGTAGAAAAAATGGAAAATTTTATGCTCCAAAACTTGGAAAAGAATATTGGATGGTAAGCGACTCTTTAAAAGTGTATGGCCTCGAGAAAAAAAAAATATCCATCGAAAGAATTGGATTGTTACTGATCTAGCTCGCAAGATGTTTTACAATGGTACGTACTGAGAAGAATATTTTCGCGGGAAGTAATATTTTCTCCATTTCCGTAATTTGGCGACGATCCTAAATATTGCAATTTGGAAGATTGGAACTTAAAGATGAGGTTCATGATTTTTGAAACTGGTATTCTCTTCTATAAAGTTTTAACAATTTCATCTACGAAAATATGAGACAGACATTTCGGACATGAAACTCTGATGATATGAAAATCGAAGGGAGACGATTTTAATTTTTGAAATGAGTATTTGTGCCGTATGTGCTTGGAGCGCCGAGAGGGAGTTGTGGAGAGTTTATAAAATACTGTGACAAAATGGAGATCTTTATGTATTTATGCATTAAATGTTGATATTTTTATACGTACGACGAATTTCATTTTTTTTCTTTTTTAAAGTTCCCTTAAGGCTTCTTTTTTTATGTCTTAGAAAATCAAATGTTTTACATTGTAAGGAGAAAAGTTTTCCTTCTTTACTTGTTTTTCTTAGGGACAACTGAATTAAATATTTATTTGAATACTGCCTTAATTTAAGGAACAAAATTGCGTATTGTTTCTTCATTTTAATTCAGTGTGCTGGCTTGATGGGTTTTTTGGTTTCTACTTTTTTTCCTCTCATATCCTTTATTTCTATTTTTATTTAATTTTAACAATTGCTTAGAGCAGGAACCAAACTTAGGGCCTTCATTTTGACAGCTTAGCGTTTATAATTGGAATACAACGGCGTTTGGTGACATTTTTAGATCATCAGCGAAACAAAAAAATATCTATTATGTCACCACCATGTTTGATTCCACTGCTTAAAATCTTTAGCTTAAGAGTTTGCTTTTCAAGACCTGGATAAATTTTTCGCTTTATTTTACTTTATAAAATATTTTTTCATTTATAGATATTTTGTTTCATTGCTCTCGTTATTCATCTAAATGATGTTTTATACAATTACCTTACATTCTAATACAATTCTTTTTTATTTATTTTGAGGATTAAAAAAAATGTTGTTGTTTTTATTCTTGTTTAATAGCCTGATAAATTTCAAAGTCTATTAAAAAGATAAAACCGTGTACGGTATTGCCAAGTGAGTAGTTTCTTTGTAACTTCAGCCAATAATTGGGTTATCGTGCAATTGTAGAATGGCGTTAAAAAGAAACTCTGAGCTTTTATTAGTGATACAGGAACTATGATGTTTCATTGTTTCACTAATGCCCCTAGTCTTCTTAACTCTGGAGGAAGTGAACGCCCTGATTACAAGTCAACGTTTCTACGACTTCAGTTTAAAAAAGAATGCTTAGAAAATATATAATTGCTTTATTCATTTGCACGGGAGTGACAATTTTAAGTATATATGTGCACTTCATTTTAGGAATTTTTAGTTTTTTAGTTTTGAATATTAAGGATTGTAAGAGCCGTTATGTATAATAATAAAAAATATAAATATTCTATAATACATAGTATATATATATATATATATATATATATATATATATATATATATATATATATATATATATATATATATATATATATATATATATATATATATATATATATATATATATATAAGAAACATTACTTTAGAAACATAAACTGCATTTTAGACCTGGACAGTTCAAACAATTTAAATTAAATTGAATCAAGCTTCAATACTCAGTTCAATAGGCGCCACAGGCAGCACTTTGATACCGGTTGACGATAACTTTAATAGCAACTGCAAGAACTTCGAGTGGAACCGAACCATTGCTTCGGTCACTCGTTTGATCTACGCAAATTCTTATCACGGGACGCGAGAGCGTCCCGCCTCGCCAAGGAACCCAAACGTCAGCAGCCAACAGAAGCAAATTCACCGTCAAAGACGAAAGAAAGTAAAAGCGACCAAGAACAAGATTACACGACAGAACAAGTTGGGGTTTTTTTGGGTTTTTCACCCCTCTGTATCTCAGCCCCATGAAGACCCCAGGAGTTAATTTTTGGTACACTCAATTTCTAGTGGCCCCTGACGCCGTAAGCCAAAATACAATCCCCTGGACCATCAGGGGGAGGAGGTATTAAAGTGATAAAATCGCTGTTCAAAAACGTTTTCGCTTTTGACAGGGCTACAGCCCAGACGAAAAAAGGAATCAAGCTGAAATTTCGCACACACATTCCTTGTGCCCTTCTGATCTGCCTTTTGTGCCATTCGACTCCTCTTCCTTTCCCCCTCGTTTTTATCCCCCCCCCCAATTGTACCTTCCCGGGGTTCTATCACAGCCCCCCTGGGGTCTGCGGTAATGAGTTTTTGTATACATATTCTTGGGGGGCCATTGACTACATATACAAAAATTCAACCTCCAGGGACATTATGGGCCGGAGTAATTGAAGTTTAAAAATCACTAATTTTCCCTAAATTCTTATATACTTACTCTCAGCTCATAGGGTTTGTTTATCTCGGACTGCAATTGCAAGGTTAGAACAGATCTAACAGTTATTCCAAAGTTGTCTTAGGAAATGAAATTCAATCAAGACTAAAACATATCCAACAGTTGCAACTAGACGTTAAATCACGAATGTCATAAATTTGCCACAGCGACTGCGCATGCGCGCAAGCTTAGCTCATTGAGCTTTCTGTTTTCAGATTCTATGTTGTTTGTTTATACTTAAGCAGAGAAACAAATTAATGAATGAGATTAGAATGCTGTCCTCCCCCCCCTCCCAAAAAATTTTGCCGATACAAAATTTCCTTCCCCCTGTTTTTCAGTTTTGATATATTTATGGAGGAAAGAAATTTTAAATGTCGGCGCGAAACTGGGGTTAAACCATTACATTATTTTACGTGACAAATTATATGAAACTGTACGCATATGAATACGGCACATATAACTTTTTAATTGAAAGCGAAAAATAGCACTTTTTTATTGGTTTGCTTATTTTCTAAATTAATGGATTTTTTACAAAGAACATAAATGAATTGAAAATATATGAAATACTTGTGTGGATATCCATGCTTTGCAGCAATTTGTTAGGTGAAAAATTTTTTGCAATTAATTTAGCAAGACTTTTAATGAGCTTAGTCCTCGTGCAACATGCGCATTCGCTATGGCAAATTTGGGATATCCGCGATTTGACACCGAGTAAAGCTGTATAGATCTTCCGACACATTCAAATTTAAAATATTTAATTGCTTAGTTTTTTTTTTTTTTTTTTTTTTTTTGCTTGGTGGTAAAAAGCGTTATTTCGTTTTTTAAATGAACTTTTAAACAAAACTAGGTATTAAACAAGACAAAGACTACTATCAAGAAAACGATAAATCACCAAACAATTAAAATTGTCCCATAAAACGTAAAATTATCCATGATTTAAGAAAAAATGTAATTAAACGAAAAGTGAAAAGCTAGATTAAAATAGCCCTCAAGCTGTAAAACATTTAAAGAAACCTTCATGAAAATGTTGAATAATCTGTCAAATAAAGAAACGGTAATAGAATTTATTGCGAAGTTGTAAAATACTAGAAAACAATATAATTTAAAATATAGTATTTTATTTTCCAAGAAGTTTTCTTTGCAACCGAGAGGATACAAGGATTGCAATAAAATTTAAACCGCCCAATTCTCGCAAAATGAACATTGAATCTTAATAGTCAGAAAATAACTTGACGTAAAATTAGGCTAGCCATTATTGTTCCTTAAAAACACAAAACAGCGTTGTTTCAATTGAAAATTTTCTGACTTGAAGTTCTCAATTCTAAAAATACAGACAAAGTAATAATATCAATGCAAAAAGATGTGATATCTCATCAAAAACAACCCTGTTGTAAAAATTTCCCCGCCAAGAAAACCTTTAACGTTTCCGCACAAAAAAGAAAACCTGCATCCTAAACCCATAAACCCTCAGCCATAAAAAGTTATGATATCTAGTTTGCCAAGTATCTGCCAAACTATCATAATCCCTCTTCTCCTTTTTCATCACAGCTACTTCCATTAGAACCTCCTCCCACCTTTAACTCCTCAGAAATATGGATAGATCTTTTAAATTGTTTATCTTGTTTGGCGGGAAGCTTTTTGCTCACCAAGCAACCACTTCACTTTGAAAAGCTTCCTAAGCCGGGCTGATGAGTACTAAAAAGCACGAAACTGCAGTCCTCGGCTGGAATGACTGAGCTGGCGGTGTATTTCATAAACTTATTGTTATTTTGGACAAAAGAATGACTTAATTTGAATACTTAAGAATAGAGATTACATGAAGAATAGAATTACATGTTTCAACTAAAAGCATTTTTTGAATGTTTAAAACTATTCAATGCAATTTATTATCAAGAAAAAGTTTCTAAAAAAAACCCATCGTTTTTAAAACTATTTTTCAGTTAAACAGGGCCGTCCCAAAGGGGGGCGCCACGAAATGAGGGGGCGCCGCAAGGCGTCCCTCGTTTCGACGGAACACGACGACACCCACACGAAATGAATGTATAAAATTAGGGGCGCCTTGCGGCGCCCCCTCATTTCAGGTATCATAGACACACAAATTAGAGAATCATTGCAAGATTCTTTATTTTGTCCTATGGCACGAAAATAATCCTGTCTCTCAATCTCCAAAACATTCGTTTCCTTTGTATCATTGAAACAGGTACAATTTCTGAGAATATAACTGTTTAGAATCAAACAAAATGCACTTCTCATTTGTCTAGTTCTCACCAAATTTGCTTGAGTTCTGTCCCTGCATGCAGTGACGCAACCAGATTTTTTTTAAGGGGACACATTTAAAAAAAAATACTGATCGGATTGGAAAAACGGTCAAAAGGTGTCCGGTCAAAAGTTTGAAACTTTTAGTTTTAAAAACGCTATTTTAACCTTAAAATGCGATTATAGGCTGTGTTTATTGACATTAGGGTAAGAGAGAGGGAGCTCAGACACTGTTTCCGATCGATTATTTTTTTTTAAATAGATTGAAATCAATTCCTGCAAGTTTTCGAAATTGAAGTTTCAAAAATGCAACTTTTGACAAACTTTGAAGATTTTATGAATAGGAGGATCTGGAGCATTTCCCATTAAAATTTTTCGAAACTATTTATCAAAAAATTTCAGCAGTGTTTCACTTTCAGGGGCTATCCCACTTAAATTTTTTGTGAGTGTCGTTTGAAAAACGCATTGCTTGTGAAGAAAGGCGCTTAAAGAAAGGCGGCATGGGGACCCTTACACGAATATTTTCTTAAACTCAAGTCTTAAAAGCAATTTGTAAGGTCATATTATGTAATATTAGAGCACTGCTTTTTCAAAATTACAGCTCCAAAAATGATGCAATTCTGAGCGATTTTCGGTGTTGTTGGGGGCTTCTCCTTAAAACTTACAAATATTTGATGGAAAAGAATAATATCTTTGCTTATAACATAAAGCTGATATTAAATTGGTACAACTAAACCAAAAAACTCTTAAAAAGAATCATTGGATGAGTCCAGCTCGAAATTTATTTTTGATCACGGGACGCGGGATCGTCCCGTCCCGCCAAGGAAGCCAAACCTCAACAGCCAACAGAAGCAAATCCACCACCGAAGACGAAAGAAAATAAAAGCGACCAAGAACAAGATTAAACGACAGAACAAGTTGGAGTTTTTTGGGTTTTTCACCCCCTCTGTATCTCAGCCCCATGAAGACCCCCGGTGTTGATTTTTGGTACACTCAATCTCTAGTGGCCCCTGACGCCGTAAACCAAAATACAATCCCCTGGACCATCAGGGGGAGGAGGTATTAAAGTTATAAAATCGCTGTTCAAAAAAGTTTTCGCTTTCTTTGACAGGGCTACAACCCAGACGAAAAAAGGAATCAAGCTCAAAATTCGCACACATTCCTTGTGCCCTACTGATGTGCCTTTTGTGCTATTTGACCCCCCTCCCCTTCCCCCCTCGTTTTTACCCCCCAAATTGTACCTTCCCGGGGTTCTATCACAGCCCCCCGGGGGGCTACGGTAATGATTTTTTGTATACATATTCTTGGGTTTTGAAAATCACTAATTTTCCCTAAATTCTTACGCACTTACTCTCAGCTCATAGGGTTTGTTGATCTCGGACTGCAATTGCAAGGTTAGAACATATTTAAGATCTAACAATTATTCGAAAGTTCTCTTAGGAAATGAAATTCCCCAATCAAGACTAATAAAACAGATCCAACAATTGCAAGTAGACGTTAAATCGCGGATATCACAAATTTGCCACAGCGACTGCGCATGCGCGCGGACTTAGATCATTGGGCTTTCTGTTTTAAGATTCTATGTTTATATTTAAGCACAGAAACAAACTAAAGAATGAGATTAGAATGCAGTCCCCCCCCCCTGCCCAGTTTTGTTGATACGAAATTTCTTTCCTTCCCGTTTTTCAGTTTTGATATATTTCAGGGGGAAGAAATTTTAAATGTCAGTGAAACTGGGAGAATATTTTGCGTTGCTTATTATATGAAACTGTGCGCATATGAATATGATACATCTTAACTTTATAATTGAAAGCGAAAAATAGCACATATTTTTTGGTTTGATTATTTTTTAAATTAATGCCTTTTTTACAAACATAACACATTATGAATTGAAAATATATGAAATATGTGTGTGGATATCCATGTTTTGCAGTAAATTGTTTAACAGACAAAATTTTTGCAATTAATTTAAGCAAGACTTTCGAAATGATCTAAGTTCGCTTTCATGCGCAGTCGCTGTGGCAAATTTGGGATATCCGCGATGTGGCAGATTTGTGATATCTACGACTTGACGTCGAGTACAGTTGCATACATACCTCTTCCCCCCTGTAACAGCCCCCTAGGACATATAAAAAATTTCAACTCCTAGGGACATCATGGACTGGAGTAAATAAAGTTTGAAAATCACTAATTTCCCCTAACGCTGAAGCGTCAGCGAATCAAGTGTGGCCATGCATAGATCTTCTGACACATTTAAAATAGGGAATTTAAAGCAGGTAAGTGCTCCAGTAGTCGGCTAGTCTCCGGTAGTTGGCCACAAAGACATAAAACTACTTATAAATAGCATAGTATATATAACTCAAAATCAGAATTGATGCATTCCTACACATTCATTTACTTACTCCCAATTATCATTTAATAACAGTTAAGTTAATCAAATAGTATTTAAAATAAAGTATCGAAATAAAGCGACAACTTAGCAGTGTTGAGTAAAAATTCCTTTTCTAGCATGTGTTATTTCTTCTAAAAAATGTTTAAATTTTCTGCCTTATCGTTTTTTCGACAAATATAGTCATTTCGTCATTTTATTGCTTCTAATGCTGATTTTAATTTAGAATTCTCGAAAACAGATGCTGTAAATTTAGTCCATCGTTGCGTTTAGAAAAATAAGTTCTAATAGTCAACATGTCATTACCTAATGGCGATTTATCGTTTTTTTTTATCAAGCTGTCATACGCTAATGAAATTGATTAAAGGAATGATTTGATTTCAATTAGTATTCATTCGGCAATAAACATTCTAATTGTAAGGTATTAAGATACGATACAACAATAGTTCCGTTAGCTCAAGTTATTTCAATTAGTTAAACCTGTGGGTTTTCTTTCTGTTGCTCAATATGCTAAACTATTTGTTTCACCAAAGGTTCAAGAAGCCTGTATTTCATTAATGTTAATTATTTCAACTGTTGGTACCACTACTTATTACTGCTTCTATAACGAAAAATTTAATTTCTTGGGTTTTCTATTCTAGGAAACCAATATTTATTGCTTGTTTAAAGTGATGCTGACTTTTTTCAAAATTGCATTACGTAGCTACAAATTTTATTTCACTTTATTCATCGTTTACTAATATCCTTGTTGAAAGCTGCAATATTATCTTCATGAAACCCCCCATTTCACAATTTCAATATACCTACATACAGATCCGTCATTTGGGCAATCACGGTAGGAGGGGAGGGGGGATGACAATTGATCTCTCAGGTTTTCTAAAATAAAAATGCAATTATATATTTTTACGGTTTTTTCCTATAAATGCATTGAATTTCAAATCCTATGCCCTTCTCCCAACGAAAAACTTTAAAAATATGGACGAGCTTACATAACATATCTAACTCTAGTTAGTTCAAAACTAAGTACCATATTTTTTTTATGATAACTTTTGTGTTAGATGCGACTTTGATTGCTAATCTTTTACGTAAATGTTTTTACTTACATTGTTTTGAGATGAAGTTACTTCCAAAACTACAATCTTAATTTTATGCTCCGTACGTTGTCCATATGTTGAAGTTTCATTTTAATGAACATAGACCATTCAAGTGTCAATCATATTGTTCAATAAGTCCGCTATCTTTATCGGTCATAAATTTTATTAATTGGTTTTGTTCAGTCCTTTATGGTAACAAGAACAGTTGATACAGAAACCGTTTTGAACCAAGGGGGAAAGGGGAAGAGTTCAAATTCTCATGTTCTGAAAGTTTTCAAACTCCCCCCCCCCCAAAAAAAAAATCTGATTTAACCCTGGTCTTTTCTATTTATCAAATTTCTACTTTCGCAGATGTGATATCATTTTAGTTAGTAATGTAGAACAGGAGTTCTCACACTTTCAGGCTCTGCCCCCCTTTGAAGACTCACATAAAGTCACGCCCCCCCTAACGTGTGGTTAACACATTTTATAAATTCACGTCCTCCCCCCCCACCCCCCCACCACCACAACGTGCTTAATACAAACAGTATAATAGGAAACATTTGCTTTTATTTCTCATCTGTTTAAAGTTACGAACTGTGATATTTTTTTAAATAGTTACGTGTACATAATATCAATGCAAAAAGATATGATATCTCATCAAAAACAACCCTGTTGTAAAAATTTCCCCGCCAAGAAAACCCTTAACTTTTCCGCACAAAAAAGAAGGCCTTCACACATCCTAAACCCCAAAACCCTCAGCCTTAAAAAGTTATGATATCTAGTTTGCCCGCTAAGTATCTCAGTCAAACTATCATCCTCCCTCTTCTGCTCTTTCATCACACCTACTTCCATTAGAACCACCTCCCCACTCCTCAGAAATATTAATAGATCCTTTAAATTGCTTATCCTGTTTGGCGGGAAGCTTTTCAAAGCGAAGTGACTGCTTGGTGAGCAAAAAGCTTCCCACCGATCAAGATAAACAATTTAAAGAATCTAGTAATATTTCTGAGGAGTTGAAGGTGGGAGGAGGTTCTAATGAAAGTAGGTGTGATGAAAGAGGAGAAGAGGGAGGATGATAGTTTGGCTGAGATACTATGCGGGCAAACTAGATATCATAACTTTTTAAGTCTGAGGGTTTTTTGGGTTTAGGATGTGTGAAGGCCTTCTTTTTTGTGCGGAAAAGTTAAGGGATTTCTTGGCGGGGAAATTTTTACAACAGGGATGTTTTTGATGAGATGTAATTTACTCCGATAAATACATTTTCTATTTATAATCAGCAAATTATTTATTCGTGTTCTTAGTTTGAACAATATGAATAACCAAGTCAGTTTTAAACTGTTTGTTTTTTATCGCTAGTGGGATAACATTTTACTAGATAAATATTTGGATTTTTAACATTTCTATTTTTTGAAAAATTTTTGGGGCATTAATGATTCACTATGAAAAACAGTTTCATAGCTTGCGTTTTAATTTGTATGATGCATAGTCCTTTGATTGTTCTGTTTATCGATATGTAAAGAAAATCATGTATGTATTATGCGCTGGTGTTATAACTAACTTGATTTTTCTGTGTATATAGGGGAGGGGGGGGGGGCGCCAGGAAACTTTCGCCCCGGTCGCCGTCAGCTTTTTGGACGGCCCTGCAGTTAAATAACTTAAATTGTGTATTTTGGGGATCCCAGGAGCCAAAAAAAAAAAAAAAAAAAAAATCTCACATTTATAATTTTTTTTTATCATATAAAAAAAAACTCATTTTTTTCTGCTTAAAAGTACGTTTGAATCTTATATATATATATTAGGGTTGGTCCTTATTTTTGAAGTTGCAGATATTTTACGCGACGCCCCCTCAATTTGTTTCATTGTAGAAATAAATGATCCTTGCAAAATTTAAAGTCAATACATGAATATTAACACGTGCCCCTCAGGTCCCTTTCTTTGAATTTCAAAGTAAAAATAGTGTGGATTTTCTCATTTTTTATGTAAAAATATTCTAACGTTTTATATTTCAAGTAATTTTGAACCTCAATAGGTGCTGCTACTTCCAGAACGACCATTCTCTCACTTTCATTCTGTAAAATGTAACATGTTACAGTGAATAAAATGTACACCAATGGCCTTGGCTCAAGCGTATCACTCTTCTGCGCTAGTTCCAACCAAGCGGCAGGGGGAACGTTTTTTCCCCTCAAGATGGAAACAAAGGGATTCGATAGGCCATTAACGAACGATCTTTGACAACAACAATATGCCTCCTCCAGGCTTTGGGGGTGTTGATTTACAAAATTTCCTGTGTATGTAATAGGTGTGGCAAATCGAGTCGCAAGGTTTCAATTGCAATAAATATAAGTAATTGCAATTATTATTAATTTTAATTCGCTGTTCTTTAGTTATAAACATACCTAAGTGCTTATGCAATTTTTAATTTTTAAATATAAATTTCGAAAAATCCTCGATTACTCCTAACATAATAATATATTGTATTTTCCACAGCTAAAATATAAATTAAAACAAAATATCCAGATCGGAAACAATGTAGAAATATATACGTTAAATTAATTTTTTTCTATTTCAGTACATAGTCCTTTATTATCATCAAATTATTGCGGTTCACAAGATTTAGAAACCGAAATGGGTATCTATCCTAACCTGTTGAACATTTGTTTTCTATAGTTGGTCTACCCACAATGCAAAAAAAGCTCGACAACTATTGATATCTGCTCGCCTTTCATCACTGTTAGACAAATGCCATATTAGGGATAAAGATGTTGTTCATTTATTTAGTCTGTGTAGATGCAGTAAATTTAAATCCAAATGAGCTAGTGATCAATCGTACATTCCTTAAGAGAGCAAAAAAAAAAAAATCTTCGAGAGGTAAAATTAAATTTCATGAATTTAAATTTAGATTTTGTAGTTATTCACTGGGATACAAAGATACATGCAGATGTAACTAGGAAAAGAACGCCGGCAGGATTACCGTAATAGCTTCAGGTCCTAATATTGAACAGCTCCCCGAGATCCTTAGATATTTCTTCAGTTGTATATGATATCTTAGATGATAGCTCTTTATTGCTAACTGTTCTAGCTGTAGTGTTTGATACAACAACTTGCATTACCAACCGTATAAATTGTGCATGCAATTTGATAGAGCAAAAACTGAATGGTGATATATTACATTTGGATTGCCATCATCATGCACTTTAAATCGTACTGCAGAGTGTGTCCTTAAAGAAGTTCGTGCCTTTCTTAGTTCTAGATCAGATATTCAATTATTTAAGCGCTTCAAAATTTTGTGGAAAGATCTCCATCATTCAGAACTTATGACATTTCAATCAAGTACACATACCACTTAAATTCTAAAAGACGAAGTTGATGACATACATTATTGTTCGTAAAAAGCGGAATTGAGAAAGATTGTAGAGAATTCTCATAACTTGTAATAATATTTCCAGGTGAATTTCTTTCTACAGGGATATGTTTTCGGCAACCTGGAGCTTATCCCTGAGCCACATGGGTAGCAAAAGGAATTTTTGTTTGAAAATTTATATATTTAGGAAACAATTTAAATTGACCTTACATGAAAAGAAAGCCCTTCAATGCTGTTTTACAAAGCTGTTTTACCATTAAATGCTGCATGAAGATATGGTTTTTCGCAGCAACCCAATCGAGGCTCCTTTGAATAATATAATATGTCTGAAAAACTAGCAGTGAACAAAATGACCACAAACATGCAGCGGAAGCAGTGATTGGAAAATTCCTAAATTACTTATGGTATTTAAGGGATAAACTAGTAGCTTTGTCCGTACTGGATGAAGGAATTAACTTCTAAGATAGGAAAAGACTAGTTCAAAAAATGCTTGTAACAAGAAAGACGTGTCTGATGACTGTTTAACAAATTTCAGATAACAGTAGTGATTTGGAATACTTTCTTAGTAAAGATCTTCCTCTTTATAGAATCAATTACGAGTCAATAAAACTGTTTGGGGATACGTTGCAAATATTAAAAGATTTTTTCCTATTTGATCCTGATTCACGGCAAAATGAAGGAAGTTATTTAAAGGGAACAGAGATCGTTAAAATACTGAAAATTGTGAATGTTACAACTGAAAGAAGAGCACAATTAATCGAAGAATTTCACAACTAATTTACCAAATATGAGTCACAAAGCAATTTGTTTTACAGACCGTTCAAGACTATCGGAAAAAATACACACTATCGAGATACATTGAGAAAAGCGTACGATTAAGGAAAGTTTCTAAAGCATTATTTCATTCTCATTCAACGTAAAATCTTTAGATGATATAAAGTAATTAAAAAGGTTAATTTTAGTGCTACCTCACTGTAAAAATATTTTGTAAACCTAGGAGAAACGATGTACTGGGTCTGAAGCAAAAACTCGGAAGATTTGTGGGAAAATTATCAAAAGTGTTAAGGGAACCGGGACGTTTTATACGTTTAAAAAATCGATTTTTCAATTTTAGCTGCATAAAATAAGGGATACTTTCCTGATTCCAAAAATGTATATATTGTGCGGGTATCAAATTCCGAAAGTTAATTAATTTACTATTTAAAATGTAAACAAAAAAGCCACGCAACTTTTAAAGGGACGGTATCTGGATTGAATGTTGACAAAAAAACAGTTTTCTTTCATCAAATAGTTCATTATTCAGTTACTTTAATTCCTTTTTTCTATTTACATAACGTAAACTTCGAAAATATCTCGGCATAAGCAGTTTGGGAAGCGTATCGCATGCTTACCAGCATTGTCAAGGTCAACACGTTTTCCCGTTTTTTCAGAAAACACATTTTTTTTTAACTTTAGGTACGCTTAGATAAAATTAATATCAATGTATGATTATGAAACTTAGTATTATAACATATACAAGCATTTTGCATGTGTTAAACATATTTTTGCTTTTGTTTAGGCACTATTGTATTTTTAGCTGGCTAATTTTAGTGAAAAATATCGTACTTTTTTGGGATTTTATGAAATACTATATTTTAACATTTTTTGTGTTTTTTTTAATTTGAAGGTAAAAGAAAAATAATAGGCTCACTGTAATTTGTGACCTTTTGCCTGTATAGTATTAAAGTTTAGAGTGATTTAATTCAGAATTGTACTTGCTAAGCGTACCTATTTGCAGTCATAAATTTTCAAATTATCGTGCAACTATATATTTTCTATTTACTATTCAAAAATATATTCTTTAAGGAAAAAAAATATTTTTACTGGTTTATGATGAGAAGATTACATTCTTTCTATACACAATAGTTTTTAAGTCAAACTTGATTTTAAAACGAATAAACACCTCGTGATTTGCAACTAAAAATTTGACTCTTTTCGTTGCCGAGAACGTCCCGGTTCCCGTAAAGTTCAACAGCCTAGAGGCACGTGTTATTATTGACCGATCGAGTTCAAATTTTGCACACGTTACTTTTTATTATAGTGTCACAAAACTAGGGGGCGTCACTTGTTGAATTCCGCAATTTTTTTTCCCATATAAATAAGGACCACCCTAGCCTTATATATATATATATATATATATGTATGTATATATATATATATATATATATATATATATATATATATATATATATATATATATATATATATATATATATATATATATATATATATATATACTAGGGCGTTTAAGAAGTAAGTTACACTTGAACAATTTAGGTCAAAAAACACTTTATTGAGAAATGTGCTACAATAAAATATGACACAGATACATCACTCTATTTTACTACAAAATCTCCCAGTCGCTGCAGACATTCGTCGTAACCGTAGCAATAATCGTTCAATGCCGTGACGATAGAAATCCGCTCCCTGGTTCTTGAGCCAGCTTAGAACAGCTGTTTAAACTTAGTGACCGCTGGTAAATTCTCTTCCACCCAAATGTTCTTTGAGTTTGCCAAACACGTAGAAGTCACAGGGTGCCAGATCGGGACCGTAGGGTGAATGCTACCGGACCTCCCGTCCAAAACTGCGAAGCAAATCCTGTGTTGTGCTCGCCTTGTGAAGTCTTGCATTTTCGTGCAAGAGGACAACACTTTTGCTTAACTTTCCACGTCGCTTATTTTTCACAGCTTTGTCCACAAAAAACGTATTGTTCCGCGGACTTCAACGTTGGAGTATGGTTCTAGTTGCCGCGCCATTTTTTTTTTCTCGTACTATTGTACTACGTACACCGTAGTCTATTTTAAAAGACTACGGTGTCATTAGAAAATCCTAATTCTTTAAAGATTGCAGCGCATCAGTGTAAAGCTAAAGTGTAAAATTCTGGGAATAGAGTGCAAATATAAATACAATTTTGCAATTTTGTCTTAATCGAACGATGTGCATTGCTCAAAACAATTAAAGGATATAGTAAGTCTTGCACAAGAAAAATGTATTGACAAATATTTTTCGCGTGTAATCGAAGAAGGGAGTCCCAAATACAAATTTTACTCAATTTCAAATATCTCAGTATGGAAATTTTGAATTTGACGTCGATGACGACGTTTTAGTGGCAGCGAATGAGATTGCCCTATAAACCAATTGTAAGACAAATCAGAAAAGAATGATCGACATTCAGTAAGCGTGTTATTTTGATGAGTGTGATATCTCAGCGAACTCATTTAACGGAATCAGAAGCTTCTAGAGTCTTTGGCAGGTTAGAGGGGAGCCAAACACAAGCCGATGCAGCAGAAGCCATTGGAGTTTCGTAAAGTGTGATTTCCAGGATATGGAAATGTTTTTTAGAGACTGGAAATGCTGGTCGAAGATCAGAGCAAGGTCACAGGTGAGCAATAACGCCCAATAAGGACCATTATTTAGCTTAAACGGCTCGGAGGCAAGGAAGTATGAATGCCACTCCACTACAACGGCATCCTTGCTCGGGTACTGTCACCACAATTTTGACACAAACTGTCCGAAATCGTGTTCACGCTGTAGGTCTGTATGCTCGTCGACCAATGGTGTGTCACATTTGCTGCACGGCACTGTCGCGCTGCAGGGAGAGGGTAACAGAGCATGAGAATAGGAGAAGAAATGAATGAAGCAATATTCTTTTCTCTGACGAGTCCCGATCTTCTCTTAATCCTAATAGTGGTGCATTTTCATCTGGAGGGAACGTCGCATTAGAAACAATCCAGCGTTCGTGCACGAAAGTGTCAAATTTGGTGTTGTTGTTGCCATGGTATATGCTAGCATCTTCATTGATGGGCGCACCGATCTGCATGTCGTTTTAGAATGGAACTCTGACCGGTCGGCGAAGTAGGGATGCGACCCTCAAACCTATTGGAGTCCCTTACCCTGCAGCAATCGAAGATGACTTTATGTTAATGGACGGCAATTGCAGACCACATCGTTCTAACTTGGTGATAGATTTCCTTTGGTGAAAGGAATCATACGAATGGAATGGACAGCGTGTTCTGCAGATATGAATCCAATAGAGCATGTTTGGATCATTCTAGACAACGAGTTTCTAGACGCTTACACCCTCCACAAACTCTCCAAAAACTGGAACGAGCTCTTCAGGAGGAGTGGGGCAGAATATCCCAACCCCTCATTAAAAGCCTCATTGAAACCATGCCTCAGAGGTATTTTACATTGCTGGCCGTGCGGGTTACCATACCCCCTATTAAAAACGATTTTCTTTTGAGGAAACCCACCTTTTTTATTTGTTTTTATCATATGCACAAAGTGCATTTTTTTCCTCTTGTACTCAAAAGTTTTTAAAAAAAAGCTTTTTTTTTTCTGCTTAAATAATATAATTTTTGTTTCACATAAGTTATTACGGTTGTCGGTAATGTATCAATCAGTGTTCTCCAGGTGCAAGATTAACACAAAACCTTAATATCCTTTATTTGTTTTGAGCAGTGTATATAATTATAAGAATATGTTCTTTTAAGGGGAGATTATTCTTTTACTTTCCTTTTTGCAATTATCTAGAGATATGCATAACCGCATTCAGACATAACGCAAATCGTCACAACGTAACAAACGTAACTACTAAAGAATTTTGCCATATCATAATTTTCCACCAGCAAATAAGGGCTCTGGCTATCACACATAATCATACTTTCTTAATTTCTTTCTGTAACGGGGTGGAAGAAATTGCTTTGAGCATGTGGGTTTAATTAATCTTCTTCCTTTGAGCGGGAGCAATCATATCTATTGCTCTGAGCAAAATGCAGCAGCATATATGGCTGAACTTTATCAGGATCTTTCTTGAAAAGAGAAAGTATTAGTTAATGTTGGAGAGGGAGCAGAAACTTTTGGTTACAAATTACATTACATGCGCAAACGGGCAAGAAAATTTCGGTGAATAATTCGACCATCTGGTACTTCAGGCATGCACTTTCATCAGGTTAACTATTTCCAGCTATAAACTAAAAAAAGGTGACCTAGCAGAAATAAGGTGAAATTGTTGTATGCAACGTAGCAGACCAACTTATAGGTAATTATTACTTATTATTTGTAAGTTTATTGAGAAAATAAGAAAGAAGTTTGAGGAAAACGAACTTGCTGTTTCTTTGGGCAAATTATTGACTTGATTTGAATAGTTAAGAAGAGTTTTCTTACATGTTTCAAATAAGGGGATTTCTTAAATTTTTAAAAAGTATTCAAGGACATTTATTATCAGGAAAAAGTTTCTAAAAAGCGAGAAATTATTTTTTGATTTATTTTTCAGCTAAAAAAATTTCAATTAGTCTTAGAAGAAGTAGACTTCTTCCTTTTTCGGGGGGGGGGGAGGATTACTATTATTTTTTTTATCATATTTGTTATCAAGAAATATTTTTTAGAAAGACACCGTTTTTTAGCTAAATAACTTTACTTTCATCTTAGAAGAAGTAGACGTCGTCCTTTTTTGGTGGGTCGTGGGGGGGGGGGGTAAGTTGGATTTACATTTAATCTAATTTTTTATCAAGAATTTTTTTCTAAAAAAACATAGTTTTTTAAACAGTTTTTTAGCTAAATAACTTAATTTCGTCTTAAGAGAAGTAGAGGTAGTCTATGTTTTTTGGGAAAGAATAAAGCATTAAATGTATAAATCTTAGTCTATATATTCAATCTATATAGTATCTTTTTTAATTGAACATACATGACAGAAAAAAAATAGTTTAATGGAATAACTGTAATGAATGAACTAATGTATACATATACAATTCAAATGAAATGTGTGTATATAACCTAATACTGAATAATTAAAATGGCTAGAGAAAATATGCGCGTAACTAAAATCGATAAGTTTAAATGTTTGATCACAAGGGGTTACGTGATGGTAGAGGGATGTTAAGAAATGATTGGCAGTTCTACGAACGTCTGGTGACAGTTCGACTGCATTTGCAATACTGAATCCAGAAAAGCTAGGAATAGAAAGTCTATAAAAGTTGTGGCATATCTGGAAGTGGCCACAATATTTAATGACAGGGAACCATGAACAAATCTAGAGGAAAGAGAGCAAGGGAATATTTTTGTGTCGGATTTTCTCGGATAAAATAATAGGTAATCCAAAACGATCCGCTAAATTTTGACTTATAAATGCAATCCAATTAGGGTTTGTAGCTGTAAGTCATAACTTAGCTATATGTTCGTAAGATGGAAAGTTATTAATATAAAAGTTAGGCACGAATTTTTAGATTTTCAATGTTTATTAAAAATCGTCCAGTTCACGCGGTGCGCAGTGAAATAGTTCATTTCGATCATTAATGTATTCGTTTATTAATCCTAGCGTCAATGGCCGGATACATGGAAACCTTTTGCGATCTACGGATTTTAAAATTCTTCATTTACATTTTTTCGTTTATTAATTAACTTCTCTATTCATTTTTTTACTAATCTTTTTATTCATATACTATTTTATTATTTTTTTCATATCATATATTTTTTATTTATTCGTTTATTGTTTTATATTACTTTTATTTATCCATTCAGTTGATAAAATTAAGATTTTTTTTAATAACGAAATAAATATTCCAATGAGCTGTTTCCATTTAGTAAATTAAATTTCCAATTTTTAAAGGTACAAATTTACTAAAATAATTATAATTATATTTGAATGCAAGTATAATTACATAATGCATTATTATTTCTTTATAAACAGTAATTTTCAAAACACTTTTACAATTTTTTCGTTTTAAAAGTGGTAAGTTATCTTGACCATTTCACTTTGATATACCTTCTCCTAATGTTAATTCATTATTTCTGGCTGCAAGTCAAAATCTGAAATGTAATGATATAGAGGCTAACGACCGCACAGTAGTATGCTCATACCCTTTCGAAAGCCTTAGACCAGGTAAGGCATTTTTGTACTTGATTTCTCGACCATAATTCATCATAGATTTTAAATAATAAAATAAAGAGTTAAAGAACTATTTTATCTGCTCATATACCGACAACAATATACGTTTTTTTTTTCTTTTAAACCAATTTTATTACCGATTTAATTAGCCATGTAAAACTCGATTGTTTTTTGAAATTCAATTTGTGTAGTAATAGAACACCGTATCGCAAGGTCTTCAACGGCTTTATAAAAAGATTTATAGTGTCGGACAAATAACTTAAAAACTGCTCTTGACGTCATTGGAGAAGTACAGAAAATTATATTTTGATTTTGTTGTGTATAATACTTTTTTCGGCATGTTATCTAGAAGAAATATTAAATTGATATACAAAAAAACTAATAAAAGTTTAAAAAAAAAAAAAAAACACACACACACACATTTTTAACCCAAAAAAGTCAAAATATTGCAAATATCTAAAATATATAACATAAGGGTTGTTATTGAAATTCGAATTGCAATTTTTTGTAGAAAAATATTAAGAAAAAATTACAGAAAAATCCAAATAAAATGAAATCAATGCGTTTTCTTATTATGTAAAACTTTTTCTGATAGCTTACTTTAACTAATATGACAACCTTTGAAATTTCATGACATCATATTATCCATGAATATAATGTTGAAAATTAAAATATTTTCATCAAAAGGCATACGTTTTCGCGCTCCTAATATTTTGAAATATTCCACTTATTCCCTTTTGTGCCAAAAGTAAACAAAAAGCAATGTAACTCCCTGCACAGAAATGCTGTTTCCAGACAGATAGGATTTCTGTGATAAATATCTCCGCTTGAGCAACAACTCGCCAAGCAGAATGATTGATTAAATAATTACTCACTCGTTAGACACGAACTGCAGATTAAAAGAGGCCTGAAATGAACTCCAGTTGATAAGGGGTGGAGGATACACCGCTGGTGATGAAATGTGGAGAGTTGAGTAGTTTTGCAGCCGATGCACGGCGGGGATGAATTCTCCTGGTGTTAATCTCGCACTCAGCAGGGCTCAATGCATCATAATCTTTCTCTCTATGGGTATTTTAGTTGAAATTCAAGCTCCGAGTGACTAATAATGTGTGCAATTCAAATAAAAATGTTTTCCAATTTATTATGATTGTTGTTATATTTTTGAAACTGTTGAAATTTATTTGATGTTGATTGTTGTTTAAACCCAAAGTACAATTTTAATATTTAACCGTGTAACTGCGGGGTTGAACTTTGCGCCTCGCATTTTCAGAGATTTACGATAAACGTGCGATTATGGTTAAGGACGGTTAAGGATGAGTAATTCAGTTCTTGCGTTATGAGAAAATTAAAAGAACGTGATCATGGACGTATTATTAGGTTGACCAAAATTATGAAACCGTATTGTGAATCGTATTTCAGTGATCAACGTGGTCTGTAAAGCTAGACAAAATCATTTGAGTAAGAAGGGAACTAAATCATACAATATGGTTGTTTTTACGTTGTGAGAATGAAAATCGGTTTCGACCAGCATTGCTTGGCGAGTGTATTGGTCTAGTTATTAGCCAAATTGACGTACTTTGTTTAACATGTACTTTAACTTCATTATGATGTGGCGAGAAAGAAACTAATCCTTGATCCCTTCATCTGACATGAAGCACTACTTTTCTTCTCGTGTTGACCGCTGGTTTTTGTCTTTCGGATGAAGGATCACGCACGCTAGTGCGTATAACTTCTACGGTTATTACGCTGTCAAAGTAGGAGTAAATTACGATGTTATCATGGAAGTGCTATTATGAGGTACATAATTTCTGAAAGTCTATTGTGAATCATACTACGGTGATCTACGCGGTTTTACTTTCTGTTTCGTCGGGTAAAACGCCGTATATTTGAAGTTATGGTCATTAATGTGTGGACAATCGCTGAAAACCAAAATGCAGTGCGCACGTGACTGCAAATTTCTGATCGTTTACCAGTTATTATGCTGCTTAGTTCTCCAGATTCACCATCGCGATCTGACCGTATTTTTTTAGATACTCTGTCAAGACCGAGCGGAATTTCCCAATTCGAAATTTCCTGGGGAAATTCGGAATTTCCCAAGCAATAATTACTAGTTCGGCGCTACGCTTTGTTATCTGATTATAATCCAGATAGCGGTTTCCTGATTGGCTCGTCTTATTTCAAATAATGTTGTATGGTCGCAATTTTTCGTTGTTATTTTTAAATGTAGTGTCAAAATGTCGCAGTCGTAGCAGTCGCGTTACGTTTTTTTTTTTTTTTTTTTTGGTCTTTATCCTGATCAGCTTTAACCGAAAATTGAATACTTTCGATTTTTATTGCGAATTCGTTTTTAAAACAACAAACTACAAGCGTACTTTATATTTTCTCTCGTTTTGTTTTACTTTACGCGATATCATTTGGCTACATTTGTGTTAGATCGCCGTCACGGCAGATGACAGTGGTTTATCATTCGATACCAGCGATCTACGTCAATTGACACTACTCAGGAGAAAAATTACTGTTAAGGTGTTGTTTTTCATACAATTTTCGGGCAATGCACCCCCCCCCCCCCTCCTCTTGGAATGATGTAAAAAAGTCATGATAACGGCATCAAGCACTTTATATTTTAATCACATTGTTTAATTTTGTTTTAGCTACTGTTATTTTCCCCATCACCGTCGTAAGAATGTTTTATATTATTCTTTCTAGTATGAAATAATATAATGCATTTCAAAAATATTTCAAACTTAATGAAGCTTTGGAAAGTTTAGTTCTAATTTATTAATTAATGTTTCTATATGTTCCATGTACCGTATTTACATGTACAGCGCAAACATTTTTGTATATTCATAATTTAATTAATCGTACCACTTGTAATAAATCAAGGAAAAATAGAGAACTTTTGACTAAAAGGCTGGATTTCGAAACAGGATGGAAAAATCAATGTGCGAATATGTAGTCATTTTTATGCCCCTAAAATAGAAAAAAAAACATGAACTAGTTGAATTTTTTTCTCACTATCAAATTTTATCCCCTTTCTCAGTCACATAACTTCTGTGAATATAGTAAAAAGTTCTTTTGAAAGAACTCCGAAAGATTTTTCTTTCCAACGATATTTCAGTTTTTAAAAACAGACATACCAACGTAAGAGAGAAAAAAAAAAAAAAAACGTGCGATGCTTACTAACATGTATTTTTAGTATTTTTCATTTTGTATCTATGTAACATACTAAACAGGGTCAGAAATTTTTTTAAATATTTCTCTGAAAAGCACTGTAGATAAATGTTTTGCCATTTCTGCTATTTCGGAATTTAAATGTACTAGGAAAAACAGCAACTTAAAAATTTTGTTCGAAGAATAGTGAACGCTTTTAAGATTTTAGTATGCAATCTAGATTTTGCGTACCAAACTAATTGCAAGAAGTCAAAATGTTTCCTTTGTAAAAATAAAGGAAGAAGTTAGAAAATTGTAATCTCACATATAACAACAGTAATTGAGAAATATATTGGTGAGTTACTAGTGCCATTTTCCAGTATATACGCAGCTTTGGAATAAAAATCATCAGGCAAGTTACTTGGATGATTTTCATTCCAAAAGTTCACATCTTTTTTCATATGATTTTTTTTTATTCAAAACCAACTGTTCACATTTGTGTTTGATAAGTGTGGGGTTCATTTCGCCGGTTTTTCTCGTTTATTAAAATTATGAAAAACACTGAGTGATCAAAAAAAAAAAAAACGCATCTGAAATGCTTCTGACGTGATTTTTGCTGAATTATGTGTAAAATAATTCTTTAAATCAAAATAGGATAACCATTTTTTACCCATCACTCAACACGTTTCGGACACAGCTCTCCTCATTTTTTTTCCTTCCGCTTTCGACAACTTCATAAGCTTTTTTTTTATTATCATTTAAAGGGAAAGAATGTATTATATAAACATCAACATTCTTTTAGGGGGTAAATAGCTAAAACGTTCAAGTTTTATAAGTATGAACATTTTTTTGCAAAAAGAGGGAGACTCGGAGGATATTTTCCTTTATTCATTTTTTAAACCATCAAAATCGATATTTTGTTTTGCTTCAGTTTATTCACCAATGTTGCTTCCCTCTGGGAAAGAGTATCAGCCTCACTCCTATGAGCCCCCTTGTCTGAACAAGATTTCGAGATGTAGTTTTGCTTGTTAAGAATCTTAAGCGTTGCATGTTGCATACAAGTCACATCGCATATTTCATTGAAGAACCTTCCCTTATTGTATGCAATGATTCCCATATTATATTACATCCAATGATATTCTCAAATATAACTAGGATTAAAAATGAAATTAAAATTATACTTAGTATTTAAGTTAAATTTAAATTTTTGGGGATGCGACGCCCCCCCCCCTCTCCTGCTAATCAATATAACAAGAAGCGATAGTGAAATGATAAAAACAAAATTTATAAAATGAAATGAGTAAATAGATGTGTCGACAAAGAAATGTTTAAAACTGATTTTTAAATTTATTTTACAGGCCGATTTCTCTCACCTTTGCTTAAACTGCTTCTTAATAGCTTACATAAATAAAAACTCGAAGCAAATACGTGCAATTTAGTTCATTCAACTATAAGAAGAAAATTTGTTTCCCCATATATCATCAGTAAAATATTTCCTTTCACTAAACGAAGAATGTCTAACATTCCCTGGCTCAATAAATTAAGAAGTCGTACCCTCCTGCTCCTTAAATATATGCTTCAAATCTGTGTTACCGCTCTCCGTTATTAAACATCGTATAATTAGGCTAATGAAGCCGCCATCATGATTATAACAATTTGTTTAACTATCTAGAATTGAGAACGAACTTACGCGGAATTATAAAAGCCGGCGATTAATTCCTTCATTTTTCTAGTGCGTGTTGATATGCAAATTTTAGAAAATTAACAAAGGTTGCAATGAAGACATTAAATATTTTAATTCGGGTACTTATTTATGTAAGTTTAAATATCGACATGGATTGCACACATTTCATAGAGGGTAGAGATTTTTCTTTTGAGAAGCAATATAGTTTCAACTGTTAGTTATATATTTTGTTGTAAGAATCCAGAATTTGTAGTTAATGTTTTTAAAGGTATGTGTAATTTTGTATGTACAAATGGTTGTCAGAACTAGAACGTTTTCTTCCCAAACAAATGTGAATTAAATCAGTTACTGTTCAGAAACTGAAAACGTGTTAGTGGGGTGGTTAGATCCGAGCTTCATACGCCTTAGTCGTGGGTTCACATCTGACTCCAGTCTGGTTTGACTGCTAGTTTCACTACTGGGGTTTGACCACATTCCTATTCCTATTCAGAGTCACAACTGACTACAACTGTATTTATGTCGAGGACTGCATACTAAGTGCCTTGCCTCCATTATTTTATATACCGATAGATGGCAGCACCATCACCGGATCGAACAGTTAATGAGAATTTAGAACTATTCCAGGAGCTAATAACTACCTGGTGCTTGCACCCCCAGAGGTATCGTTTCACTTGGAGGACATTGAGACCACGAGCATATTTAACGTCGCCCAGTCCCCTTTAATGACGACGGTGGGTCTTCGACCATCGAGGTTCGAACTCAGGGCCCTCCGGCCCCGAATCCGACACTCTACCGATCAGGCTACCACGGTCCCTTGTCCACCCTCAAGACGCAAAAAGTCGTAAGAGATGATGCCAGATGAATAATCGTTATGTTGAAAATCCGTTGAGTGTCTGTTTGGTTTGGTAACTCTCAGTTAAATTTAATTCTTATCCCATTTTTAACACGCTTTTATTAGCTTCACTTGTATGTGAGTAACTCTCCTTTGGACTAAGAGCTAGTGGCTCATTACTGTTAGTAAGTTCCACCACTTGACGAGCGTTCGTGGCCGAGCGGTCTAAGGCGCGGATCTTCGCTGACGTCCACCTCCGGGAATCATTGGGCGTACGTTCTAATCCCGTCTACACCGAAATTAACTATATAATCTTTCAACTTGATTTCCGCCCACTTTTTGTGATCGGATTTTTTTAAAATTTGGAATGCAACCTCAGACCCGATAACAATGTATATTCTATAATCAAATTAATTTATTACCGATAAATCATTAGTTTATTCTAATTCACACGCTTTTATTAGCTTAACTTGTATGTTTGTGGGTCCAACTTTACTTTGGACAAATAGCCAGTGGCTTATTAGAATTACTTACAACGTACAAATCAGAGCTACGGAGTGTAACAATGTTTGCACATGAATTTACCAGAAAGCATTTAAAATGTCTGATGCAAATAATGCAATAGAATACTAAGATACATTCCATTATAAAAAATAACAGTTTAAAAAACTAAAAAACCACGCTTTAGTATTAAAATGAATTAAAAAATTAAAAATAATCTTCCGATGACAAGTATATAAAGTAATTGACCAAACACTTAATTTTACTCTAATAGAAAAAAAACGTGGGGGGGGGGGGGCTTCTTATCAGTTATCTTAAATTTCTTTCACTTGTTATCCATGCAAAATGTAAATAGGCAGCTCCCCATGCTTTTTTTATTACAGTAAAATTAAGTGTTTGGTCAATTACTTTATATACTTGTTATCCAAAGATTATTTTTAGCTTTTTAGTTCATTTTGCTACTAAAGCGTGTTTTCTTAGTTTTTTTAACTAATTATTTTATTACATTATGATACATCTGGTGGTCCATCTGAGGGAAGAATGACAGTCTTAATTCTCAATTGTTAATGAAGGTCTGCCGAGGCTGAACCGACAAGAAAGAGATGAAGCTTCGGTGGAATGCACTAGGTCTGCTAATAGTGAGAGGTCAATATGCAACCCCATTAGGGAACGAAAATACTGATATTTATCTCCTTTATCATCTTTTGTGGCATTATTCTGTCTTGATGTCATTCCCAAATTCACTCATTTCCATCATGTATTCTCTTAGAATAGTGTATATTAATTTTAAACCAAAATGTAACAAGCTCTAATTCCGACTTTGTGGCGCATTCTTCGAGAAACTACAAGTTTAGGTAGGTGACTGTTGTGGCAGGATTTCTCGGTCATTCTTTTTTTTTTTTCATTTCAAAACTTTGCTTAATCCTTAATTCAGAGCACATTTCTTTAAGATATTTCAGCATGGTCGCTTGTTCAAGCTAGATTCCTAACTTTCAATAAATAAATAAAATAATGCCAATGTGGAAGAATATTGCCGTTATTCTAAAAATGTTTTATTGAAATTGTTAATCATCATATTGAAATTTGAAAAATTGGAAGCCACCATCAAAAACGTAAAAAAAGAAAACCGTGTCTAGAATATTAAAATGCAAGTGTTTTATGTTGATATCATAAATTCCTCTCTGGGTCTTGACTTGCATGTAAGAGTGGATAACTCCTGCGTATGACTTAACTTGTAGGCTGTAGAACTCGAAAAGCTTTAATATTGCTGCGTAATGACCTTCAACAACATTCTTGTTCAAAATCATATTTTTATTCAAAACTATGTAGCATGCTGTTGCCTACGAAAATCCTCTATTACAAAGAGGGATTCTAGAACTTACTTTGGAACTTACTCTTTAACACTTCCATTTGTAAACAGTTTTGATTTTACTTAAAATTGAAAGTAATAAAGTAGTATTTTAAAGTATATATCTTTTGTCGTACAAGTGTTTGAATGCGTAAAAAACATATTTGCCGAATGTGCATTCATTTTTGTCTGACGACGGGTATAACGAAATAATAGACAAAGCTGTAAATTTTTAACATTTTAATCATTGAAAAGACACCTAGTATTAGACGTTGAGGAAACTAACGCTAAGATTTTATAGATTTAGTTTATGAATGAAGCTTTTTGAAAAACGACAGATGATTTTGACTTCGGAAGTTTCTTTATTTTCCTACATAATATTGCATTTTTACAACAAATTCAGAATTTTAAATGACTATATCTGCTTAAATAATGTTTATACAAATAATTTTAATATTCACTTTTTAACTGGTTTACAAAGTAAAATGAAAGTCGTAGTTCATATCTTTGGTTTGTCAATTTGCATGTGCTAACGACAGTGAATATTCATTTTTTTTCAAACCCAATATTGAAAGCCATAAAAATAACCCTCAACCTATTTCTTTTTTTGCATTTTTGAATTTTCCCTTGGTATATTAAATCTATCGATTTTCTTAACCTTTTTGTTTGATACGATAATTTTTCTTTGCTTTTCGAACAGCTGCTACCGATTTAATTAAGAGGAAAATTAATGAACAGTCCTAACCGTCTGCAAATATTTTCCGTTTATGTATTTCATATATTTTTTTTTATTATTGTCAAGAAACTTACATATTTTTACTATACTTCTTGGTAATTAAAATTTTAAGTTAAACTTTTGCTCTCTTATCTTTATAACTTCGTTTTTTTTCTAATTTAAAAACTGGTTTATTTTTTGGAAACTGAGCATGTTAACTTATTTTGTGTTTTTTTCACTTTGCACTGCTTTGGTTATAAATTTTGTTAGTAATTTTCAATGCTTTCAAATGAGAAATTCTCCATGTTTTGAATGATTATTAACTATGAAATAGTATGAAATTAATTATTGTTACTATAAAATGAGCCAAAATTTTAATAAACTTAAAGTTTGTTATCTTATTTTTTTTCAAATCTTTTGTAGTCATTTTTGCTTCAGATTTTAATTATTATTTATTCACTATAAGGTTACATCTACAATCTATTAAAACACTTTATATAAAGCCTTCCGATTTAGTAATTCAATTGAAAATTGATAATATTATTAAAGGCATATTAAGTTAAACGCTAAAGAATTCTGCATAAAGTAGCTCAAAATCTTGCTTATAATAACGCAAAATAAAATTCAAATAACATTAAATTATTTTCTTCCTGTAAAATACTTATAAGTTCTCCATCGGTAACAAATGAGTCTTGAAACTATTGTTTCCTGCATATTCCAGTGGCCGTTTTCAGAATTAATGAGGTTATTGGTGCATATCGTATTCTAATACTTATCAAGATTTTTAAAAGGTTTGATTAAATTTGAGTTTATTGTCGCATTATTTGGCCAACACCGATTGAATATACTTATTGTTTTGAAAAATAATGATATCAGTGTCGCAATGATTCCTAGAAGGCAGGTCTTCCTTGACGGGCTCTTTACCGCTTAAGTTTCCTTTGACGCCTTGGGAAGGTAAACAGCAATAAGCAATATCTACATTTTTTCCTTATTTTTTGTGGATTTCTGTCATCTGTTGTACTTTAGCTTTCATGTACAATCTTACTTATTTTATTTCCGCTGATAATAAAGCACGACAAAAAAAATCAATTCCAACATTTGCATGTTGTTAGTATGCAATCCAAATCGCGTTTCTTCAAATATCTCAAAACCTCATTTCTGCAGATACTGCGTTTCTTCTTTCCACGGCAGTATAGTTTGTTCAGGTTATTGTACTATAAGCCCTTATTGTAATAGTACAGGGTGTTTAAAATAAACTCACATTACTCAAGTATCAGTGTAAACCAGCGTTTCTTAAAGTGTGTTCCACATAACCCCAAGTTCTACGGAGACATCTGAATCAAAAAATTAATTCAGCAACAAATTTGCTGACGACTTGACGGGAGAATTCAATTTTCACCTCCAGTTACTGAAATTTCAAATTGAAAAATGTGCTTCAATGAGTTATTTTAAAATGTTTCAGGATTTGTTTCGTATGGTGTTACATATGGCTTTATACAGAAAGATTCTGACATCCATTTAAAAGGCAGCCAAGAACAGGAAAAGTAATTACAATAAACAATTAAACATGCAGGAAATGTAACAGTTTAAAATCAAAAACTAATTTGTAATTAAAGGACTTCACAGTTGTAACAGAAATAAGGAGAAAGTCATTTCAGGGAGTCCATGACAGATCACGCAAACCAGTAAAGCGTCCCGAGTAACTTTAGTTTTTGATCAGTTGGGTGAAGTTTCGAGTAGGGGAGGGGATGACTAGCATTCATGTTGCCTGAACCGCAAATTAGGCAGGTACTAGATGTTAAGATGCCTATCTTGTGGAGGTGCTCTGCCAGGAAATCATGCACTGCAGAGAGCCTATAAAGGGCCACAATTTCCGCTCGAAGTTTATTACAATAAGTCCTCCACATCTCTTGAATTTCGGCCCAAGGTTTGCCATTCGAGCTCTCTTTGTTTATGGCCGTAAGTTGATCTTGAATTTGGTTTTTCCACAAACGAGTAAGTGACTCACTGAGAATGGGACAGTTCACTTGGCGATCTAAAGAACCTTGCTTGGCCAGGGAGTCAGTCATTTCATTTCCATGGATACATACGTTCATTTGTTTCTTATTTGTAGGGATAGTTGGTACCTTAAAATTTTAAGAAATTCACTTTTCAGGTTATATAAAATATTCAAATCCAAGAGTTTGTAAACGACACACCGAACTCATATCTCTGCAGATTGAAATTAACTAAATTTAAATATAAAAAGTTATATGTGATCAGCTAATTAACAACGAAATGTAAAGCACGTTTTAAAAAAAAAACATCAGTTTTTTAAACTTATACTCTTTTTTTCTAGAAAACTACTTTAAAAATTGTTCTGATAAGTTCACCACATATTATATATATGTTTAGAATGTGTATATGTTTGCTTAAGGTCTGTTTTTTTCTAAACTGCTGTTCTTTTGGTTAAAAACATTTTCCTTTTCAGTAAAAGGCTAATATTGATTGAAATTTAACTAAAAATAAAATTAAAAAAATTACTTTCAATTTTATTGCAGTAGACTCTTAGATATTTCTTGTATCTCTAAGTCTGTCTGTTATCTTTAAGTTTCTACCATTAAAGCTTTTTAATCAAAAGGTACATCAAAAAGTTCAGCAATTTTGCTTTACGCATACACATGGTACCAACTCCTCTTACGCTGCTTTCGAGAAACAATTTACTTATTTGAAGTAACGTACAGCAAAACTACCATTTACTGAATGTAGAACTCATACTATACTATTGAAGAAAAGCCAGGAGGTTCCTCATAAAATTCAACTTGTAATGGGGTTCCACCTATCAAAACATTAAGAAACGCTACTTTAGACCGGCGTATCCGAGCCTTCATTATATATTCAAGATAAAACCATAAAAAGAAGGAAGAAAATCAAGTAAACATTCATGCAATCATTTAATATTTCAACAATGTCAGAAAATGTAGTGGAAATCACCAAAGATTTAATTGTTGTTTTTTATTTTGCCTTTTCGTGAACCATCAACCGATGCAAACGGCAAAAAAGTACTTGCTTATTTCTTACTAAATACTAATGTCTTAAGAAGACTTTTCTTTTAATCAATACGTAGTCCCTTTTATAATAGAATCATCCTTTATTTCTAAGTAGTTTTATTTCTTAGAAACAAAAACTTAGGAAATCAAATTCAAAATCAAAACGTAAACAAAAAGGGGGAAAAACGAACTCGCTCCCATTTCTAAGCATTTGAGATTTTTTTTTTTCCGTAAAACCGAATGGATAAAATGCAAATATAGGATTAGAATCAATAAACGCTTTTGGCGAAATAATGTAAATCGTTGGCTGTTTTCAATGTTATCCTTTTTTACATTCCTTTTCACCTTAAAATAAATTTGATATTTCAATTTGTTGGAGCGTTTAAACACTTTTATGTGATTACTTATGGTAATAAATGCAGTTCGGATGGCATAATTCCAGCGCTTTCTTATATTGTTCTATTTATTATCTTTCTTTTGCTTTGGGTGCGTAAATCTGATTTTTCATACTTATTTTGAGACATTAAAAATGAAAAGCATGTACGATATCATAAAATATGTACTTTCATTGTTTCTCAGGAAAACAAATATTTTATTGCTCAATAATGTTTAAATGAGAAAAGATGGGATGGATATGCGCTAAATGTTTTGCCGAAAACTCGTTTATTGTTCAATAAAGTAGCTAGTCAATTTAAGTATAAACAAGAATTTATTGCTTAAGCATTTTTTTCGATCTATTTATAAGTGTAGAGTTGGAGCTATCCTGTATATGCCGTGAAATGTAACAGAAAAAAAAATGTAGTCGTACACAAGGTTTATAATACAAATTTAGATTAGTTAATTAAATTTTCGAGTTATTTTGATAGAATCATTGATGTATACTGGCTTCGATATATCCTGGCTTTACCGAGAAATTTAACAGAAAAATAAATAATTTGTTGTTTCATACGAAGTTAAATTTACTTAGTTAAATCTCCACACAATTTAGATACACTAAGTTTTATCACGTATCCTGGCTGTCTCATATATTCTGATTATGCCGAGAAATATAACAAAAAAAAAATGTAATCATAAACAAATTTAATTTGTTAGTAAAATTTCCCTGTATTTTGGATACATTCGTTTGTATGCTAGCTGTTATTTGCATTGGCTTTGAGGAGAAATATAGCAGAAAAAAGTAATGTGTAGTCGTATACGAGGTTGATTTTAGTTAAATGTCCAGGCAATTTGCATACATTCGTTTGCATTACGTAAACTGATTGTCATATATCTTGACTTCTCTAAGACATATAACAGAAAAAATAGTATGTAGTCATACACAAGGGGGATAATTTGTTTAAATAAATTTTCACGTACTATGAATACACTCTTGTATATCGTGTATGCACATGTGTTTTAATTAAGGGAAAAAAGGACAATTACTTTTCATGCATCGAACTTGCTTTGATTGTTGATGGATGCAACATGAAAACAGTTGAGAAAATATTTTACGATCAAAATACTATCAAATTAAACTATCGACAATCAAAGAATGCACAAAATATTTTCCCCATGCTGTATAATTTAAAAAGTAAGCTTAATTTACGGTGCATGTTTTCCAAAATATAGTTTTTATCGAAAACTTTTTAAACCTCGGAAATATGTTCGTTTTATCATATTTTTTGTAGTGTTTTAATTTTTTTCAAAATTAAAATGTGAATCATTGGCTGAGTTCTACAACAAAGTGTTTAACATGTGTCTTAGAAAATGGAGAGTGTTTTACTTTTGTTGAAACTTTTTATTGAATCGATGATATACATACTTTTAATTAAATAAAACTTGGAAATAAATGTAAATTAAAATTTTAACGGCGAATCCCATTCTGCAAAAGTTGTGAAAAAGTATTAATCTGTAAGGTTTTCCTCGACGCAGTACAAACATAACTGAGTTGTGGTTGTTTATCTTTAGCATTCACCCCACAATATGTCATGCTATAAAAAGTCTTGTTACACTTATGCTTTTAATTATGTGAAATGAAATAAAATACACAAGTTTCAGATTTTTAAAGAATTTTTTTCATCATCGGAAGAATTGTGAATTTATTAAAAAAATTTAAGAAAAAGAAATTCAGTGTTCAGAACTTTTGCTTTCTTACAGTTAAATATCCAGTTCAGAACAAAAATCTTTGTTACTATTTGTTTTTTTAAACATCTTCAGAAAATTGATCAATACGCTATGAAATATCGTGAAGAATACAGCCGAACTCAATTGAATAACCATTTTTCCACGAAAACATATTTTTATAATCGTGACATTCTATTAACAGGGATCAAAATATCACATTACATTGGTTTGTTACATTGAACATGTATTATATTAAGCGGGATATTCTTTTAACCGATATTCTAATAAGCGGGTTCGACTGTATTTAAAAAAACATGTCTTCAGCCATATAATATATATCTCCATTTTACTTCTTTACTACCAAATTTTCTATTCTTTTGTCATGATCAAGACATTGCTTGCCCCTGCGGAACACGTAGATGTTTGTGGCACCTTGATGAAATTTGCACGGATTCCTATTCATTGCAATCAAGAAAAGGTTCTTCCTCCTGCGCAATTCATTTTTGAAATTTTCAATTACTGTTTTTTATTCCTAATTTTTAAGTGTAGCATGGGCGTCAAGGTAATGTATCGTGCACAATCTAAAAAACATTCACGCTGCACCAAAAGATGGTTCCAGTTCTGCCACAAAGAATGGTGCATAGTTTTGCTGTGGTTATTAGGTACAGTATACGCAAGCAAGCACTAAAACTTGATGTCGCAGTAGAAAATGCATCAACCGTTGTAGCTAGCAAATTGGCACTACCATTTGGCGCAGCATACCACATTTTTTTTTATTTTTTGCAGTACATAGTGCTTAGATTCCTAACAGAAAACGACCACGTCTAACTTGAAATGATATCAATTGTGTTAAAAGGACGCAATGTGTGCAAATCTACTCAATATAATGGTTTTGCGTGCGTGCTAAGGAAATTGCGTTGTTCTGTTGAATCATAATAGGATATTTTGCATCGGAACCATGCTGAATTTCGCAGAATTATGCATTATTTCATCAAAAGTTCTTATCGATTGAAATCCTTTACTGGCTTTTTATACGTTCGATTTTATAGCAAAAGCCTTCACAATTGCTTGCAACTATCGCCCGGGCTACAGTTTTATAGTTTATTTATTGCTTCGACGTCGGACGTTTTTGCAGCACTAACCGGTTTATTGTTGTTCGCCAAACAAAACTTCCTCTTTTGTATTTCGTTCAAACTTTCCGATCTTTCCTCGCTTCCTTGAGCTTTCCATACAGGTAAATTGGATCCTTGGCATCCCGATTTTTTTACGCCTTCTCTATTGGAAGGAAAAGAATTTCTTTTCATTTTAACGGAATCATCTTTTTTTTCCTTTGCTTTCCCGGTGAAGAGATATATTGAAAAGAGTTCAACCAGCAAAAGTAATCAAGTGTAATAGGTGATATATTTTTCATCGAAACTGGAATTGTTTATTCCCGTTCAGCGTTATGAGAGAAAAAGGTCACGCCTGCTTTATTGCTTTCTCGCGGCTTTTCTTAACTAAGAGTTGTAGCCAGTAACTTATAAAGACATCATAAAATTAATATAATTTGCTATTGGTGTTGTGAATCGTAAAGAAAAAGCATTCTAAAAGGATAAATTGCTTTTTAATTATGAATTTCCTTGACAAAAGAATACTTCTTGCTTCATCAGCGGGATTATCATTTAACCCTGCGGCACTTACCAAACCAAATTTAATTGTGCGGTTAGCAAAGTTACGAGTATTTATGAAGGTGTTCCTTTTCTACAGAAACGGAATTTATTTCTGTTAAAAGACATAAGTTTTGAGCGGTATTTACAGATAATGGAAAGAAATCATGAAACTTACAAAGGACATCATCTTTGTGGAAGCATTTTATTTCAAATTCTAAAATATTATGTACAATTTATTCTCGTTTAAGGGCTGTTTTTAATTTCAAACAGATTTTTTCTGGAGGTGCAGTCTGAATAAAGTACGCAACAATTTCTTTAATGGTGCGGTAGACGCACAGCATCGAATTTGAGACAGACTATTTTCTCGACATCTTTAGCAACTTGATTATTAGCTACGACAAGAATATCAAGAACAGTGTCGCTAACTGGTTGTTGATAATAGAGAAAGAACGCATTGATTTTCTACAGGACGATTAGAGCCACAAGGTATCGTGTTTTAAAAATTGATATACGCCAAAAGTTGAAAGTGCGACGCATAAGTTGCCTTTTTAACTTGCATATCAAATTTTTGGTTCTGTTTTACAACAAGCAAAGAGTTCGCATTTTTTATTATTAATTTCTATTTATCTTTAGTTATAATCATCTAACAGTTTTTTTCCGTGATAAAAGTAACAATTTACTCGCTTTAATTGGTCAATTTCAAATCGTCTGATCTATGTCAAAATTGGTACAAAATAAATTTGTCTTATCAATGTTGCTTGTTATAGCTGCAGTTATAGGTAGGCTTTTATTGATTTTTTTTTTCGAAATCATGCTGCATAGCAGCACCTAAAAGAACTACTAGTACTATCTCTTGTACAAAACAGTGGAGAGGGTCACCTTCCATTGGCACTGGTTATCTTCAATTTTGCTTTTCTCTGTCTCAATTTAAAAAAACATTTGTTATTTAAAAAAAAAATTTTTGTCATTCTTAATACATTTTTAAAACATTTGTTTAAAAAATTCACTGAGGGAAATAAATTGCCAAAAAAGAACCTTTGAACGAAGAAAAAGGAAATCGTTCAAGATATTTTTTTCCACTTGCGTAGCTTTTTTATATAATGTCTAGAAAAGCACCATCAAGTTGCTATATGGAGGGAAAACAGAAATGCCGTTTTAGAAACCGTACTATAATTTATACTTAGAACTAACTGAAAACTATTTCCTTAGAACTAGAAACCGAGGAAAACTACTTAATGTTAAAAATGTGAGACCGTATTGATTTTCTTTGGTCTTTTGATGGGCACAATAAACGCAAGGTAATTTCGCTTTCACAGTTAAGCTGGCAACAGTCAATATTCCAATTACGACGGGGCAAACGCAAGCGTGATATTGTTTCAAAAAACTCGCTACGTTGCGTGCCAAGTAACCCGAATAAATTTGAGATTATTGCCACAAGCTGTTTCTTCCTATATAATCTATTCATTCTATTCAAAACGATTATTTAATTATTGCGATACGCTGCTAGAATCGATTCAGTTAATTTTATTTTGTTCGAAACTTTGTGGTGTTTCATAGTAGGTTTTCCTATTGTTTGACAATACTGTGCATTGTTGGTTCTCCTGTCGCAATCGCGAAGTTAATGATTATTATGATGATGTTTAGCCAATAAAATATCAAGATTATTTAAGGTTTATTTAAATGTAAATGTAAATTACTTTTGAGCTTTAAACGTTTTTTATTGCATTTTAATGACTAGAAAGTAAGTGCCAAAGTTAAGTTTCATGAAACGAAATAGTTTGCTGAAGAGTTTTGAATAACTAATGAAATGTTTTTGATAATTAAATAGTTTGCAACGGACTTGAAACAAAGGATTTCATTGCCTAAACAATTTATTGTACTTTCAAATTATTTATTTTAGTGTCTCTAATTACGATTCAAGTTCAAGCCATATAAGCAAATTCTATTGTTTTCTGAGAAACATGTATCTTTTCTATTTATTATAGTTCATATTAAAATAAACTGAAAATAACTTTAATTAAAATGTATTTAGCTGGTCTAAACAGGTGATAAAATGGAATGCTGTTTTGGAGTCGCTATTTTCAGCTCAAATCTTAAACAATTTTTAAAGTGTAATATTCATTATTGTTTAAGCATCATTTATTTTTAATAAGCTAAACTAGCTGATTAAAAATATTTCTCTCACAGCTGTCAGTGTAAAGGAAAATTAAAACTACTGATTTCATTTTTAATTTAAAATTATCAGATATGTGGATAAAGAGTGAATAAATGATTGCATAGAAAACAGCATTCTTTGACAGAATGCAATATAACTGTCGATATTTGAATCTTCCAATTTATTCTTCATAGGTTTATGAATGTAATACGCTTTTGGTCTGTCTGGAGAGTTTTTAAAATTGTTATCTCACGTGCATTACGTACCTCGTCTTTGCAGGTAAAGAAGCACAGAATACTATCAATTGAAGATGAAAACATAGTTTTGAAAATTAAATATAAGATATTCCGTAAATCTGTTTCAATGTTTCAGGAATGTATTACTTTGTAATTTGAAGTCAGTTAAAAATTGACTTTGTATTTAAAAATAAACTTTTAATGTGTTAATTCTACTGAATTGAAATTCTTAAAATTAGTTTTCTTGAATCACAAAGCTAACAATTTTAAACACACACACACACACACACACACACACACAGACAGGGTGATTCTAAGTTGCTCTTACAAACTACTAGGGGTGATAGTAACCCTGCAGACAACTAATTATTACGACACTATATTTTTGAGTAATTATTGATCATCTGGATGGAGGCTATCACTCTTCTTAATTTGTATAAAAAATTAAAAACCGCTTTGCATATGTATATATGCATAGAATTGTGAAAGTAAATGCAGTTATTTCGAAGCAGTTTATAGAGGATGATACATCTAAACTAAATATTTAACTGTAATTATGCTGTATTTTCTTCAAAATTTGTGCTTTATGTACGTTGGTTTTTCACTTTAATCATATTGCAGCACAAAGCTTATATGATTATTTTTCATTTAAATATTTAACGTTCAAAAAAATTTAAATGCTAGTCTTTTGTGTTTCCCAATAAACAAACAAACAGCTTAATTATACATAAATACCCAAAACATCATAATGACACATTGCAATAAACTTCTTGAAAATTAATTCTTCAAAATAGTTAAGTGGTAGTTGAAGAGGAAAAAAAATGGAAACTGAATCTCTCTCGATGGAAAATTTTCCGAAAACCCTTCCCTCTGTGCCCGAGCTTTAGCGATTAAAAAACAAACATCGTGCTTAATTTCAGTATAAATCATTAGCCTCCCGGTCGGAAACAACAATGTAGGTTATTACAATAATTACGATGAAGAGTTAATTATTGTAATTAAGACTAAATGTTGGATAAGAACCGTAGCCAAATTAATCCCAGAGAGACGTGTGGGTTTTACGAGAAATTAACCGGAAGCCATCTCGTAAATTATCTGACAACAGATGAAAATGTAATTGCACCCTGCTTCAGCTAAACAAGTGTATTACCTCACAACAAACTTCGCGATAAATCATCTTTAATGAATGTTTTAAAAGGGTTTTAGTTTGGGATTTTTATTCGGGTGCTTGTTATAAATGAATTTTGCCTGGGAATTCTGAGATAAAGTTTTAGTTTCCAGTTTAGGGCACGTTTTGTGCTTATATGGTTACTGTATGAAAAAGTTAAGTGTACAAAGTTGAAAATTTTCCTAAATGGATGTACCCTTATGTTATTGTTAGAGAAAAAAAAATATTTCAAAGCTCGAACAGTGAAGAAAATTGAAACAAAATGCATCTTAGAAACATAATGGTTTAAAATATGTACCAAGGAATGTAATCGTCAATGAGGTTTGCCAATAGACTGCCAACGGAACACATGCAATTATTAGAATACATCTATTGTTGCGATTTTAAGGGGAACAAATGATTCTATGGGGTTGAATATATACCTTTGTGTTGAACTGTAAAAGAAAATAATGCAACATAAATTTTAAGATTCCTGTAAAATATGTGTAAATTTTGCGTTGTGTTTCTTTTGGCACGAATTGTTAATGTTACTTGTGCTATGTCCGGATCGCATAAAAAAATAAAAGTATGTTAAAGAAAAACTAATAATACTGATGAAAGCATCCATTATTCATTTGAATTTTGACGTCTTGACTTCAAATTTTGTTTTTCGCAATCGCGAATGGCAATAGTACCCTACTCGTTGCATTTCTTGTTTCTACAAATGGAAAGAACGGGAATGACCAACAAATGTGCACTAGGGTGGAACGAAAAAAACTAAGTTTTTATTTTCGAATCGTAATAGTGCGGAAAAGTTGCGATTGGTGAAGACTTACAAAACAAAACAAAGATTTTTAAAATCGGATAATATCTTCCGATCCCGCAACGAGCCTGAATATTTGAAAAAATGGAAAATTTCGTGTTTTCTTAGAGATTTTTCAAAAATTTTGTTTTATGTTTCTTTTTAAAGCTCTAAGATGGAAGAGTTACAATTGGTGAAACCTTCAGAAATTAAAAAAAAAATTTGAAATCGAATAATACCTTCTGATCCAGAACCAAGCCTAAAAAATCGAAAAAGTTGAGAATTTCAGGATTTTTCCGAATTTTTAATATTTTTGGACCAATGCACTTTTTCAGGCTACAGAACGGAGAAGTTACGTTTAGTGAAGACTTCAAAGTGAAAAAAAAATATTTTTGAAATAAACCAATATCTTCCGATCGTGCAACGAACCTACATGTTTGAAAAAATGTAAACTTTAAGCCCTTTTTTCAGTTTTTTTTTTTCTTTTAGTTTAACGATCCTCATAAGTTCGGTATGAAATACTAATGGAAGAACGTTTGTTTATAAAACAAACGTGATATTTCAGTACTAGAGCCTGCCTGTAAATTGTTCACATGGCCCTTTAATCCCGCGATACTTATATTTGTTTATGCCGCTTAGTACAGTGTATGCATCTAATACGCCCCATTAGCGAAATAAAGAACCGCAAAAATTTCACAGACGATGCCATTCATGGTTACTGAACAATTCAAATCTGTCGATACTTACCTGACAATCTAAAACAAGTTGTTTACCCTGTCATTGAAAAAAACTCTTTCTTTGCGCATTCCGAAAACTTATTAATGGCAATGGTGTTTGATGAAAGGGGGCACATAAGAGAACTAGCATTTAAAAACGTCTTAAAAGTCAGAGAATCTGTTTCTAAAGGCAAAAGCATTAGAAACTTTGTCATTCCATCTCTAAATTTCGAAGCAGAAGGTTACACAGAGATTATTAATTGGAACACGACAAAGCTATCTTCTCCACCTTTTCTTCGAAAAGTTCCTAACAAAGACATTGAAAATTTTATTGTAACAGGCACTATACCCGACTGGGATATAAAACTATTCCTCTGCCATACGCAAGCTGTCGAAAGATGTGTGAAGCTAATGACGGAGGCTTCACTCAAAGTGTGTGGATTTAAATCAAAAGATGGCTACATAAGAGCAACATTGAAATCCAGATCAATTATGCCCGAATTTTCCAAAAAATCTGATTATAAATTAGCTTCAACAACTAACACTTAAAACAATAAGACTTGTATACTGGATTGTAAATTTGGTAAATATTTTATAACTTTCTATTATTTGAAAATGTTTCATTGTTGTAAAGAATGTTAGTTTTGCATGTTTCGAAGATACCTTAAAAGTCAAGAAATAAATTAATGTTTATGTGTAATATAGGGTTTTTTTAAACGGCTTTTCCCTGTAACACCGGGGGAAAAAACAAGAAGAACAATTTTATTTTTAATCACTAAGAAAAGATGAAATTCTCAATTTTTTTTACTTTTCATGCTTGTTCCTGGATCAGAAGGTATTATTTGATTTCAATATGTTTTTTTAAATTTCTGAAGGCTTCACCAATCGTAACTTTTCCGTCTTAGAGTATTAAAAAGAAACGTTGGAGTAAAATTTTTAAAAAATCTCTAAGAACACATGAAATTTTCTATTTTTTTTTTCAAATTATTAGGCTCGTTGCGGGATCGGAAGATACTATCCGATTTTAAAAATTTTTGTTTTGTTTTTTAAGTCTTCACCAATCGCAACTTTTCTGCACTATTACAATTCGAAAATAAAAACTTTGTTTTTTTCGTTCCACCCTAGTAAACAACTTGTTTTAGATTGTCAGGAAAATATCGACAGGTGTGAATTGTTCTGTAAACATGAATGGCACCGTCTGTGAAATTTTTGCGGTTCTTTATTTCGCTAATGGGGCGTATTAGATGCATACACTGTACTAAGCGGCATAAACAAATATGAGTATCGCGGGATTAAAGGGCCATGTGGACAATAATACAGGCAGGCTCTAGTACTAAAATATCACATTTGTTTTATAAACAAATGTTCTTCCATTAGTATTTTATACCGAACTTATGAGGATCGTTAAACTAAAAGAAAAAAAAAAGCTGAAAAAAGGTCTTAAAGTTTACACTTTTTCAAACGTGTAGGTTCATTGCGCGATCGGAAGACATTGTTTTATTTCAAAAAGATATTTTTTTTTCTCTTTGAAGTCTTCACTAAACGTAACTTCTCCGTTCTGTAGCCTGAAAAAGTGCATTGATCCAAAAATGTTAAAAATTCGGAAAAATCCTGAAATTCTCAACTTTTTCGATTTTTTAGGCTTGGTTCTGGATCTGAAGGTATTATTCGATTTCAAATTTTTTTTTTATTTCTGAAGGTTTCACCAATTGTAACTTTTCCATATTAGAACCTTAAAAAGAAACATAAAACAAAATTTTTGAAAAATCACTAAGAAAACACGAAATTTTCCATTTTTTCAAATAGTCAGGCTCGTTGCGGGATCGGAAGATATTATCCGATTTTAAAAATCTTTGTTTTGTTTTGTAAGTCTTCACCAATCGCAACTTTTCCGCACTATTACGATTCGAAAATAAAAACTTAGTTTTTTTCGTTCCACCCTAAGGTGCACCCGTCATATTATGACTGTTGGCTTTCTAAAATAGTTAATGCGAGGCATATCCATTTAAAAAATGGTGGTTGGGATGTGGTACTACATATAGAGATTTTATGGCCGATGTACAACAGAAAATGTATCGTAAAGATTATCTACAACGTATAATGTGATGTATTTTTATTTATTATCAATCTTAAATGATAAGATCTATTAATCTGTAAATTTGCTATTTAGATGAATTTTTTCTTTTTAAGTTCATCTATGTTGATGTTATTGATGACAAAACGTAATTTTACACCCCCCCCTTCCCTTTTTAAGTAACAATTCTGCTTACGTTGAGGCTTGATCGAGCGCAAACAATGTGTGATCATGGCGGCGAAAATGTGCCGTTTTCATTACTAATAATAAAGCTGAAAGTATCTCTGTTAGGATCTCTGTGATGCGCATAGCGCCTAGACCGATCGGCCGATTTTCATAAAATTTGGCACAGAATTAGTTAATAGCATAGGGGTGTACACCTCAAAGCGATTTTTGGAAAATTCGATTTTGTTCTCTTTCAGTTCCAATTTTAAGAACATTTTTTCTAGCAAGATTATCATACCTCGGTAATTTACTCGTCCATTTTATCATAACGTGGAACCGCAACATGGGCAAGCCAATTGGCATGAAATGCACCATACATTATTTGTAAATATACAGGCGAATCAAAAGACCTTTTAAGTTTCTACTACTGGCAAAGCCGTGCGGGTACCACTAGTAATAAATGTTACAACAACGAGTAAGCTTATTCTCGTCGTCACGGCAAACCAAAAAACTAGATCAACATCAATTACGGTCAAGTGAGATAATAAGCAATTCGTGATTGCTCAAAAAACGTGCATAGCTAAAAATACGATTACAGCATAACCCGTGTAAGTTATTAACACGACAATGCAGTTAACAACGAGATATCTCGTGGTTAACATGTAACAGTGCGATAACTTGGTGACAAGAGACTATCAATTTTTTTACCGTAATTTTCAACGAATTTCATTGAAATTACAGGTACATTGCTAATATTTACACAAATACAAAATTTCATGAAAATATATTAAAATTTAAATTTTTTTCAGATTAAAATTTGAATTTTTAACGCTTTTTTCATATCACGACTCGCGCTTGAAATTTCATCAAAATGACAAAATATTAGCAAAATATGATGCATAAAACAACAGAAAATAAAATGTCTGGAGTACTTTTTTAAAATGTTGTGGTAAAAATAAAAATTAGAGAGAGAACCTAAAAACTAGATATTTTCAGTAAAATATATTCATACCATTCATTTTAGACACAGCTAACCAAACAGAAAAATCTTTCTCATCAAAATGTTAAGAACTCTCTCAGGTACTTTGCATAAAAGTTTTAGCAAGTATTAATAACAATTCATTACAGTGGAATAGTTTGAAATATGTAAACATGGCAAAAATGATGTTTTGAGAAAATCAACATTTACTGTTTTACTGATGAAAATTTCATTATTAAATAAATAATTTAATTTTTCACACAAATTCAAAACAAATAAGATCTTATGATTTATTTCAGGGATTCAAAAAGTAAAATAAAACTAATTTACTTAGAATCATCGTGAAACAAAGCTTAATTTGACAGATGGAAGGAGAGTCAAAAAGCAAACAAAGAGGCGTGGCTACCACAAAAAGTCTCATAATTTCGTCAATTTTTTACCGATTCAAAAAAAAAAATCTGCAAAAGTTTCAGTTAAGGGTCTAGTTTTTAGAAATATAATAAAAAGAAAAGTTTTTTCTGACCAGTTTTTCTCATCTGAAATGCCCTTGTCACCTTACAGCAACGAAATGTTGATCACTTAGTAAAAACTTACGCAAACGATGTAGTTTATGCGCCAACCTAAAAAACAGAAGTCCAGATGCGTGCTTTAAGTCCGTTTTTGTTAAAAATTTCCCCATAAACTTTTTGTATATATTTTAATCAAAGCAATTCTTTAGAAAAATGAACAAATCACATATTTATATTTTATGAGATTATAAAACAGATAGTTCTAGGAGTTAAGTTTATTGTTAAAGTGTTGGTGCGTTTAATTTTTCTCAAAATTTGTAATTGCTTCTATTGTGCATTTACGCATTTTTTTTTCTTATTTAATATTTTTCGCAGGGTCTTATAGATCATTAATAGATTTTTCGTTTGATTTGTTTATTATTGTTTTTTATTTAATAAATTACTTTCTGTGTTCGCATATTTTTTGTGATATTAAAATTGTGCTCTATATTATTGTTTTTCTTATTTCCAGGTAAGAATATTTAAATTATTCCCATAGTTTGTCGAACTGCAATGTGAGTAATCGATTTGCATTCTTTAAGTAAAATAAATATGTGTCGTAAATTAATGTATTCAAATCTCAATAGTAGATATAATTTGGTTTTTCATCGTGCATATTTTTTCAAGATAGATAAGCATATATCTATGCTAGGATATTACATTTTCCTCTTAAATATATATCCTACTTTGAATTCTGTATTGTAAGGCTTTGTGATGAAAATTATAAAGATTTCAAAATGTAGTGTTGTTTCAGACAACTTTTCAACTTTATACGACTGCAAATCACTGTAACATAACTTACTGTAACTTTTAAATTGATGTGCGCGATATTTATTAAAAATTAAATTCATGTGTTTGTTTGCCACTGGCCACTAAGCTTCGATGATGGAGGCAAAAATGTCATACGAACAGGAATTAGAATAATAAAGTTATACATAATTCTTTTAAAGATATTTTCTTCTCTTTTCGCCTATTTTGTTTTTATCTTAACCCTTATAATTTCTGATTAGAATAAATTTACAGAGCATTTTAGTCGAGAGTTTTTATTGTATAAGAGAAAAAGTTTTATTCTAACAATAACGGTTGGCTTTGATAGTCCTATTTTTGAAAAATATATAGAGGATATCAATTTTTGAAGAAAATTATAATATTTAGAGTTCCTGCAGCATACTTAAATATTTTTTGTTTTGAATAAACATTTTTTTTTTTTGGTACACGTGGGTCTGTAGGGACAACTTTTATCTAAGCTACTCCAATTTACGGAGTTTTGAAAAAACGTTTAATTTTGTTTCGTAGAAAGAAAAAACTTTGCAATATACTACAATATATTATTGAG